>NC_046665.1:104315612-104321415 GCF_010883055.1 Belonocnema kinseyi | reverse complement strand
GGTCTATAAGTTTGTGGATTAACTACTGTTGGGTAGGCGAACATATTCCCAGAATTTAGAGACAATCGAAAAACATGACTTTTTGAGTTGGGGCAGTTGAGGCATAATGCCCCATAGGTGCCTTTGTCCTAGGTACACTTGCTGTTAGCACTTAAAGAATTATAACCTAAAAAGTCGTATATTTTAGAGGAATATATCCTCTACTGAACACTAAAATAGTATAAAAATAAAATATAGTTTTTTAAAATTCAATGAAAAAAATTCAATTTCCATGAAAATTCTGAAAAAAAATCATTAGAATTTTGTGTTAACAATGTGACTCTGAAAGTACTGCATCGGTCTTCTGAATTTCCAAAACAATCATATCAAATTGCTATCTACTCTAGCTCATAACTTATGCAGAAGGTCATGCAGTCGTGTCAGTTCTTTCGAAAAATCAATAATTTCTGTCGCTGCAAACCATTCCAAAAGACAAAAATAGATAAAAGAATACCCGTTTTTAGGAATTTACATTGAGTTTTCAGATAAAATTCATTCAGAAAGATCGAAATGCTTTCTTCACTCTCATAATTTATGCATTGCACGACGTGGCATTCTCTTTTATAAAATAACTTACTTTCGAGAACTGAACAAAGCCAAAAGAAAAACAGAATATAGAATCGCCATTGTAAACCAGACACCAGAAGTAGTAGATTTTTCAGCATTTTTCGGAGATCCAATTTTTTAGTTTTAAAACTTACAGAATGTTCATAAATTTAATAATTTCTTTGATTATTTTCCTGTCAATGTATTACTTTTCTGACTGCAAAGGACACATTAATCGACCAATTTGGTTTCAAAGTTTAACAAAGTTGGTGGTACGAGATTTCTCTGCATATCAAACAATGCTGATCATTAATGAAGATCTTTCTCCATTGAAGGCAAAAATCGAAACAATTCTCCGAGAAATTAACAATGTCGAACCGTCTGTACAATTTTTTGTGCGAAACAAAACTATAAAAGAAGATATTAGTAATTTCAAAAAGTTGAAAGTTTTTGGGTCCCCAACCACGACATTTTTCCTAATTATCGATTCTGTCCAGAACAAGTTCAACATTGCAACAGAAATCATAAAACTGATCAGCGTTTTGTTAAAAGGTCGCTTTCGACCAAAATGTCTGGTTCTTGAATTCTCTAATCGACAAACGTCCGTTGATTCTAACAAGAAGAAGCTACTTCGAAATGCTTGGAGCAATCAATTCCTAGACTTTAGCATTCTTGAAATTGTTGAAAACACATCTAAATTACAGTACTATAATCCGTTTACAAACAAGTACTTAGCAAAACAGTACTTGTCAGGAGCAACACTTTTTCCGGACAAACTTCGAAATATGAGTCATTACGAGCTAGAAGCTGCAGTTTTGCATTACCCGCCAAATGTTTATATCCAATACAACCAGTCTGGTAGTCCAATTAACTATTCCGGAAGTGATGTACTTTTGCTAAATGCTCTCGCGACAAAGATGAATTTTAACGTTAAGTTTGATGCAGCCGAAAATATGACATCAAAAACAACTTTTTTCACCCAGCTATTACTTCAGAATAAAATTCAAATCTCTCTCATCCGCACAACGATACTTAAGGTTGATGTGCTTTCTCATATGGAAGATTTGGTAACTGGATTAGGAAGTTTCAACGCTTTGTCCCCAAAACTTAAGAATCAAGTTGTTCATGTTGAATTTAGTTTCATACATGCACTAGCTTCGATTGCAGTGTTTTCTGCAATCCTCTGGCTACTAGTGTACGTGTTGAAACAATATAGTAATGACTGGAATTTCTCTTACACGGCACAGGTTGATTCTTCGTTATTAAATTTGATGAGCAAGGATGTCCAAAATTTAGGCATGGTAAAGAAATCTCAAGCTCTATTCACCAGCACAGAGGACTGTGTTCTTCATGCTATCGCAGAGAAGAATGTAAGTTGTGTCATGATAAAGACACAAACCAATTGGTATAATTCGCACTTCAAGGATGCGGATGGAGATGCTTTAACCACAAGAGTGGAAGAGCCTTTTATTACATAAACACAAGAATTCAGTTTAGAACCAGGGTGTCCTTATGGTAAGCGATTCCGTAGTCTGCTCTTACGATTGATGGCATTTGGTCTCTTTGAGAAGTGGAATACTGACGTTGCGCCAAAGGTGCCACCTACAGAGAGTAATAAAAAAGCGTTAGATGAGCTGAAAATCAGCCACAGTGCACTTTTTGTCATGCTTGTAACTGAATTTCTAGTTGGATTTCTGATCTCAGGCATCGTCTTCGTAGTTGAAATTGTTTTAGCAAAAATCATGTAAGCAAAGACACTATTTGTTTCGTTAACGGAGACTTTATAGGTTGAGAAAAGATAATAGGTTTGATATAGGAGTTCAAGCACTTGATTGTAATACTATTTAATAGCGTGGTAAGTGCATTGTGCTGTTTCATGATTATAATCAATTATGTTATTACGCGTAATCTATGTCTGTTCAAAATTTGTATGTGACATTTGTAACATATGGAATTTATTCGTTGTAATATTTGTTATTGTAATGTCACTTTAAGTTACATCTTTTTATTTCCGAGTCATTAAGTAGAATGTCATACTAAGACAATCTATATAAAAAGCAAGTATCTCTTAAACTGCGTTCGACACAGTCGGTTCTTTGATAGTGGACCTTACATATTATGAGTTTATTCTTAAAATATCTTTATTAAAATGTCTGAAAATAATACTTTTTGCTATTTAACAGGAACTAGTCTTGGAATAGAAACAGAAGAATATATCATAGCAAGTTTGGCAGACATTTTTAATTACGGAATTGGATAAACATGCAGAAAACAATTATCCACCTTATTAAAAGTCGATAAATGGATTGGACTGTCAATTTAGTTGTCAAATCTAACTGGAAAAAAGCTTTATCATTTTATTATGTTCCTAACAATTTACAGAGACCAAAATGGCTACAACAGAATTTAACAAAGCTAAAAATAAATCAGTCACAAGTAATAGCTTTTATCATTACAGTGATTAAATAAAAATAAAAATTGAAACATTAAACTTTCACAAAGAAGTAGTGGAACATCTCTATATTTTAGTATATAAAATAATTTAAAAATTCAATAAATTCGCAGTACGCATACGAATTTTTTGTATTGTCTTAAAGTTCAGAAACTGATTCTAAGACAGTAGGAAGCAGAAATAAAAAAAAATGTCAGAATTTTATCTTAATTTATTTGAGGTAGCGGACTTTATACCTTCTACTTTCTCAGGAATCTTGTCTTTTTAGCCTTAGTTTTGCATCATACTACACATATTAATATTGAATACGACTTCTTTGGTTATCCAGTAAACTATCCTTGAAAAGATATTTTTCAATTTTTGAATTATTTGTCAAGCGAGAAGTTACTTTTAAATAAAATGCATATCCACTTTCTTAGAGTAATTCTCCAGAATGATGGTAGGTTTTCTTATCTGGACCGTTTTGTAATTGGAGTTTGAATTTCTAACCCTTTCTCGTCAATAATGAAGAATAAGGTAAATTCTTATGAATTGGGTTTCGTATACGCATTGGCCAAAATTGCAGTGTTTTCTGCAGTTCTCTGAAATGCATTGAAATAAAGCATTGACAATGTATAAATTTGGCTAAATAATAAATGCTAAATGCATTGAAAAAGTATAGTAATGAGTGGAATTTGTCTTTCGCGGTGCAGGTCTTGCTAAGCTTAACAGTTCCTCAAGAAAATGGTAAAGAATTCTAATTTTCGATAAATAATTCTCGTGTCTAGAAATTAGAACTTGGCCTTGATAAAAATTACGGAATTTCACCTTCAAATAATTAAAAAAAATGAATACACTTATTTCTGGGATTTTGAAAGAGGAAGATAAACCTCACCAGAATCTGGAAGACAAATTATAATATTCAAATCAATCCAAAAATATAAAAGGTGTGGAGAAACCACTTATTTTTTCTATTTTACATTTTTTTGACTGAAATTTAAATATCGTTAACTCAAGCTAAAGGGCGCTTATATGTGGGAAAAGAATATTCTTAATTCTATATTTAGAATGCGATATTTCTTTTTATAGGCTCAAAATTTGGATGCAGTTCCTGTCATCTCCATCGGATTGGACATTAAATCCCGCTACCTCGTAAAGTTCAACTTTACAGCCAAGGTACGTAATCTACTAATAAAAAATATATTCGTAACTAAAGCAAACAAATTCTTTGATTGTCACTGTAAAATCCCAAAAAAAGGAGAAAGTTGAAAGGTTTTTAATATGAAATTATAAATAATTTTAATTCTATCTTTTGTGTATCTTAAAAAAAATTAATGATGAACTCAGTAATCATCCAATCATTAATTCTTTATAATAACTTCTAGTATAAAACCTGTTCTATTCAATTCAGCCAATGTACCCAGTTTTAGTTCCGATTCTATTTGTAAATTAATGCTATTGAGCATTAATTTCAAATGCTTTTTGAGAAGTACTTATTTTTTACGGAATAAAATTTAAACTTGCTCAATTAAAGAGGTTTCCAATTTCAAATTGCACAATTTTGGAGGATTCTATTTTTGAAACAGTGGCTTTACTTTCAAATTTAAAAAACACTAAATTCTAAGCAAGGCATGATTATTTTTAATCTTTATTTTTAAAAGTTAAAGTTTTTGTATCTAACAATACTTATAATTAATGAAAAGGTTAAAAAAGCGTTTGCTACCCAAAAAGGTCGTAAGAATTTGTTCTTTGGTTTAAAGCCAGTCCTGGGGCATTTATGTGAAGAAATTCACTGCCATTAAAAAAATTCTCACCCAACTTTATTTAAATTAACTTTTGATTTGTAAAACAGCAATAAACTATCTTAAATTCCTAATAAATCTTAACAAATTAATGTTAGATATAATTTTTTAAATTATTAAATATGTTTGAAACATTTTCAAACTACTAGCATTTAAAATTTCTTATTGTCGATTTTAAAATTGTTTAAAACAATAATAATAATGGATTTTTATTAATTTGCCAACAAAATACAAAATTCAATAACATACGCACATAGTATATTTAGAAAGTATTTCATAGAAGTGTTGCTTCAAGGGTAAAGGTACATCTTAGAGCTGTGCCTTATTGTAAAATCTTATTTATTAAGAAATCATTTACATAGTTATAATTAAACGTATTAAAAAAATGTAAGTAGCTATTCCTTGGAATAAGGAAGTTAAATACACATTACTATTGTGTACAGATAAATATGATTACTATGCTCATATTTTGGATGCCCTTACTCATCTAATCAATTACCACATGATTAATTTCAAGTCAAAGACCTTATTCATCCAATGGAGCCAGTATTGCAGTTTGTATTACAGCATGCATTAAAAAAATTTTTATCAAATTTTTTTCAGTCATCTCAAATTTCAAAACAAAAAGATCAATTCTCACTACTTCATTACAAAACAGGTATACCAAACTAATATTTTTAATTATATGGCTTGATAAGGTGAGATAACATATGTGACGTAAGCTTTTGAAAAGGTCAAAAATGGGTTAAGCACATCAAAAAACCTTGGGCGAACATACAAATTCAAACCCTTTTGAAAATCGCCATTATCGAGTCTTGCAATGTCAAAATCATTTTCACAAAACTTTGTTTATTATCATTCCATTTCAACCATTTCATCTATTATCTACAGTCTGTCAAGTTGAAGCGTGGGTGGCTTTACTCGCAGTCGGTAAGGTGTATCGACATGATTTTGGTGTCAAAATATTAAGAAGAGCTCCCTCTTT
>NC_046665.1:104302534-104315512 GCF_010883055.1 Belonocnema kinseyi | reverse complement strand
GTATCAGCCTTGGAGGAGATTATGTTGAGAAATAAAAAAAAATTCTTAAAAACGTTGTTTTTCTTGGTCAGGCCGGAAACTTATCAATCCACCCTCGTACATACATAATAACAAAATAGCACATAAAACCATCACTCTATTAAATAACAATACAAGCAAGTACACAAAACTTTATATTAACTATCTCTATAAAAAAATATATAGTCATCTTCTCTATAATCTGTAAAATCTGCATAAAATAGGAGACCTGTGTCAGCTTGTTCTCAAAATTTGTCTGTTTGATTCTGTTAAAAATAATTACACAGATAAAGTCAGGCACAATTTCCTTATTCCGCTTTTCAAAAAGTTTAAATGCCATCAGTCAGCTTTAACGCCACGCATAAAATTTTTGATATTCTTACCCTGCCAATTAATTGCTAATAGAAAAACTTCAAGTGCAACTCCGATTCTATCAAAATCATATTCCCATTGACACACTCTTGAGAAAATTGTGAACAAAACACTATCTGCATCGTGAAAGTAAAATTTCCATCATTAGTCAAGTGTTCTAATGCGTACATATCGTAAAACGTCACATAATTCACAATCTATATAAGATTTCAATACTTGCCCATCCTATACTTGCTATTCATTCTCTTTTATTGATTTTCACAGCAAAGATTATCCTAGAGGCTAGAAATCTACCCAGAAGTTCAGTTGCCAGGATTAGGATAAGTTCATTCTAACTATTTGCCAAGTCCCCTAACGCTTCTTTCTTCTTTTCTGTAGGCGAAATTTTTGCCACAAAGTCTTTATTCTACTTTTCGTCGAGTCCAAATGTCATTAGTTTTAAGAGGAGATTACGAAATCGCTTAACATGAGAAGAGCAAGGTTCTAGATTCAACTCTTCTGTTGATGTGATGAAGGGTTCTGCCACTGTTATTGTTAAAGAATTTCCATCCGCATCCTTAAACTGAGAATTAAACCAATTCGAATGTGATTTTAACATTAGACAACTTACTTTCTTTTCTGCGGTTACATGAAGAGCACAGTCCTCTATGTTGAAAAATAGATTTTAAGCTTTCATTACGATGCTCAAGTTTTAGACGTCCTTACTCATCCAATTAATTACGACTGAATTAACTTCAAGAGCAAGACCTGATTTATCCAACTCACCCAATGTTCTTAATTTTTGTTGCGATTGAAACTTAAAATTGTCTCTGATGAGCATTGCGTAAATTTCTGACAAGTCAACAAAACTCACAATGACAATATAAGTCAATATTACCCTTGATGCCCAATTTACAGGTTCCTAATAAACTGTTAAACCCTATAGGACCTGTAGCGTAAAAGAAAAATGCCAATAATTGCTATAATTATTCACCGGTTTTTGAAAATTTGGCGACAAACCGTTAAAACTTCCTAATCCAATTACCACATTCTCCACAACATAAACTTGGCAAAGCTTCTGTATCAGAGTCCGAATGAGAGCAAATTGCAGCTTGTTCGAAAGTAAATGCTGGAAGATGTAAGGTGCCGCTGCCTTTTCGTTTATGCCTTCATCAAATTTAACAGTAAAGTTCATCGTTTTTTCAAAAGCATTCTGCATGAGTACGTCGCTACCAGAATAGTTAACTCGACAACCGGATGCATTGTATTCGATGTAAACATCTGACGGAGCATGCAGAGTGGCGACTTTTAAATGGTAATATTTCATGCTTTGAAGTTTGTCTGGATGAAGTTCTGTTTCTGGTGAGCCATCTTTCGTCAAGTAAATTCCCGTGAATGAATTGAAGTACTGCAACTTGTATGTAATTTCAACGGTATCAACAATAGTGACGTCCAGGAATTGGTTGTTCCAAGCATTTCGAAGTATTTTCTTCTTCATGAGATTCAGCGACTTTCGTGAATCAGAGAATGGAAGAAGAAGGCACTTTGGTTTTGTACGACCTTTTAGTAAAATGCTGATCAGTTTGATTACTTCTGTCCCAGTGTATAAATTATTCTGGATGGAGTCGATTATTATGAAAAAACGTCGTTATTGGGAATTCAAAAGCTTTCAGTTGCTTTAAATATCCAATATCTTCCTTGATAGTTTCATTCCGCACAAGAAGATGCATACTTGGTTTGATTCGCTTGAACTCTTGAAGAAGTGTTTTAACTTTAACCTTCTTTTGGAATAGATCTTCATTAATGATCAGCATCGTTTGAAATGTAGACGAATCTTGTGCAGCGTGTTTGGTTAAGGTTTTGAACTAAATTAGTCGATTTTCGTTTTGTTCACATTGTAAAAGTTGATACATTGAAGGAAAACCAAAAAAATAAATGATAAAATTTGTAATTATTTTGAACATTTAAAAATTGCAAGAATGTAAAGTAAAAAATAGGTCGTACGCCTACCACTTGTGATGTCCCATTTTCAACTGCGATTATTTATTCTGCTCTGCTTACGACTTTTTTGCGCAAGAACAGTGTGAAATATCGATTTTGTTGTATAAAATATGGCTGAGTGCTGCCAGTTTCTTTGGTTCATATCATATTCATATTTCAGTCCTTGACATATGTTGACATTGTTAAGTGAATGAAAATAAGCTGTATTGTGAATGCGCATGCGACTTTGTACGATAAATTTAATTGAAATTTGTGTTGTAAGGTCTTCTATACGTTTTATTCAAATAATTATAAATAGCAACATAATGATTCAAATTCTTGCCAAAAACTTGAAAAACTAGGACTGTGGGTTTTTAAGAAGAAGAAATTATATAACCAGCTAAAGCTTTTTTAATCACTTTTTCTAATCAAAATCAAATTGAAAATACCGATAGAAGTACCGATACTTCTTAACTTCAAAAACTCACTTCTCTTTAAATAAAAAACCTTTTGCATGCAGAAGACATTCCTCTGTATTCCAAGATACAGTATCAAATTTCTTCAATATGCTTATATGTTAAATTTTCTTTTTTGGCCAATCAATTTTCTTATGATCAGCTTCAGGTGCCGAAACTAATTAATGCAATTTTGCCAATGACGCATTTTGAATTTTTGAGGCCAATTATAAGTTTATGATGTTGAGCATTTCATAAAACACTGCATTTGAGGCTAGTGCCTTTAGAAAACTCAATTCATTAAAATAAACAGAATTTTTCGTTATTGGGGATTACGTTGAAACTTTCCAATACAGTTACAAAATTCTCGAGAAATGTCCGCGTGCAAGTGACTTGAGCTTTACTTCAAAGTAACAGCTAAGTAATAAAATATGTTTTTACCTCTATATTGAAACTTTTATCAAACTAAGAAATTAAGTTTATCTTCTGATCCAGAAAATTTAGAGAAAGTACATCGCTTCCTGAATAATTAAATAGATATTCACATTAGTTTTTTTCGATTTAAACTTTGGGGAAAGAAATGCGAAACTGAGACTGCCAGCTAATACGAATTTATTTTTCGAAGTATGTCTGACAATAGTGCTGTACCTGGTCAATATGTTTTTCTTGAATAAACCTTTTAGAATTGATTACAGTACTTCAACTGCACTGTTGGAGATGAGGTGATAATTTTAACTATTTACTCTTCCAGTGCAAAATTTTTCTTTATTAATCTGAAATTCATCGTTGAATCTCTCGTTATGAATTGATTTTAAAAAAGGACCCATTTATAATGATTCTAATTCTAGACTATATAATTTTTATTATCTTTTTTTCCATTCTCACTGTTCTTATGATAAGTCGTACAAGCAGATGTGTCTCAAAGTCAGCAAACCAACCTTGGTCAATTTTTAAAATCCCAATTCAGTTGCTAGCAAAATCTAGGAAAATAATGGTGAAGCTTTTAAATTCACGCAAAATAAACCTTGATACCTTCACTTTAAAATGAGGCCAGAAACGAGCTCTATACTTTGAGTACGCCTACATTATCGTTTCGTGAAATCGTAAAATCACTAATAACTTCTTTTGCCTTTTTTAATTAAAAAAATCAACTAACTTCCATACTTTTCGCTGAGTTAAATTAAACAAAATCTTTTTCACTATGATAAGGAAATCACTTCGTTTGAGGTTGTCATCAAGCATGGACAATAAAAAAGCAAATCAAAGTATTTTAGTTAAGAAACTCACACCAGTAGTTAGCACTTCAACTCATAAATCTTCAAAATGTTGCTAAATTTTTGTTACTGCTTTTATTACAGAAATAATTAGGACAATCAGTATCTTACTAAAAGGTCGATTTCGACCAGAGTGCTTCTAGTTCTTCAATTCTCTGATGCACATAGGTTGGTAAATTTCATAAACAAGATATTAATTCGATTTTCTCGGAATGAACAATTCCTAGACGATAGTATTCATCCCTGAAACCGTTCTTATATCGGAAGTTCAGTTGATTTGGTTTGTCCATTTAGTAGCATAGATTTTTAACTCAACAGGTTTTACTACATTTATGTTACAAGTTGAAACTTAAAAGTGTGTTTGATGTATTTGACGTGGAATGAAGAAACTAGCTTCAGGAACGAAGAATCGGTTTTTATTGATTCTCAATAATGAAGATTTCAGCTATGGAATAAGAAAATTCCCATTGCTGCACGATCGGAACTAAATTTTCTTTAACTTAATATTTACACAGAAAAAAATGGATTTAGAAAAATGGCGGCTGACACCTGTATTTTGAGCGAATCGAATCCAGGATGATATTTTCTAGAAGAATACTGTGCGCACATCTCTATATACGGAAGAAGAATGCTGTCTACAGTTCAGGAATGAGTCCCGACTCAGTCGGGAAAGATGCTCGCAATTTTCATCCTGGATCCCGAATCCTTAATTATAGTTCTCAGTCCTAAATTTCTGAACAAAATCCTGGTATGCTATAATGAAACATGTAAATAACACATAACATGATTATTAATAATTGCAATCGTTCATCCTTGACCGAAGTTGGTTGTAGGTAGCCCATGTTCTCATTAGTATTTTCTAAGCCTTCACACAGATACAGACGGGTCTACTATCTTCTTACGAGGGCCTTTTTGCTATTTGTATGTATTGCTTTTACTTTCATTTGTCTTTTCTTGTAAACTCGTTTTTCAATCTCTCTTTCCATATAGTGTTTTTATTTAATATTTAATCGGTGTTGCAAATGTATAAATTTATTAGTAAAATAATAATTTTCACTCTGCTTTATAACTTATATGCAGGAACTACTAATGTGCAGGGTCCTTGAAAAATAATATTGATTCTTGTTTATTGTTTATGAAAACTTGGTAAGCTTTGGAATTACTCCAAGTTGCTTAAGTTTTTATATGAAATTTGCTGATGTGCTGCAATGAAACATGTAATAATTTATAGCAAAATTTGTAAATACGCCAATTTAAAAGTGGAGCAATTAATATTGTGATTCAATCTTCAAAGATCAGTTAGAGCTGAATTTAAAGCTTAACTTGTTTTCTTGTAAGCTAATCAGAAAATGCACCCGCCCTACCTTCTCTATTCTATCTGATAACTTATTTATCGTACGACTTCTTATATACTTTTACACAATACACCATTTTGCAGAATTGACTAAAACAGATACATGACGAGGACTCAAATATGAAAACGGTATCCCCAAATATCAGGCTTTCTATATGTGTTGTAAGTGTTGACCCACTTATCAAGAACTTTTCAACACTTATCTACATTTTATTATATAGCGAAATCGATATTTCCCACTCTACTTGATTAGTCGGATGTCTCCAAGTCGGACGTAACCGACTTGCAGTTTGTTCACAAGCAAGTGCTGAAAGAAGAAGACTGTTCTTGTTATATTGAGGCCTTTCTCAAACTTAACAATGAAGTTTATCTTCTTCGCGAAAGCATTCATAAAACCTATATCACTTTCGAAAAAGTAAACTGGATTACCGAATGCATAGTATTCCACCTTAAAATTCGAGGAAAAGTGCAAAACGGAGACGACCTTGTGATAACCATTTATATTTCGAACTTTGTCTGAAAATAGTGCTGTTCCTGACGAGCATGTTTTCGGTTAGTATATCTTCGTAAGTGGATTGAAGTATTGCACTTTAGATCTTCTTTAAATGATTTCAAGCATACTGAAATCCAGGAACTGGTTATTTCGATCACTGAAGAACTAAAAACTTTGGTCGAAAACAAGCTTTTAGCAAGATGCTGATCAACTTCATGATTTCTGTTGCAATATTGAAGTTATTTGAGATAGAATCGATTTTTACAAAAGATGTCGTTGTTGGCAAACCACAAGTTATCAGCCGTTTTATTTTAATGATGTATTTCTCTGCATTTTCATTACACACAAGAATGTGGATATTTTGATAAATTTTATTTCTCGAAGAATCATATCTAATCTTGTGCCTCCTTTCGAAACAAATCTTCATTACTGAGCATCATCGTTTGTTGTGCAGATATATCTTGTTCTACTAAACTTTCTAAACCTTGTTAACAATCTAGTTGATATGCATTTTCCTTATAATCATAAAAGAGACATATTGAAAGGTAAATGCATTAAGAAATTATTGAATTGATAAACATTTTGAGGATTGAAAAATTGTAGCATCAACTTCTCATGTCTGTTTTTCAACTGAGAAATTTTGCTGTGTTTTTCGCTTTGCTAAGCAACAAGCTCAATGATCAATTTTACCGACCTACTCGTGATAGCTTATTGTACTGAAAGTATAAAACGATATCAATGGCTTGCTTAACTAAACTATATCACGGCATTGCTGAGAAACAGAAGAAAGCTTTATTTTATTTTACGATTTTGAGAAACTACTACTAGCGGTTTTATTTGAAGGGCATTGCCAAGGTTTTAAATAAAAGTAGAAGGTGTGAAATTTGATGCATAAATAAAATTGGGATAAAAGCTTCACTTTATCAATTAAAGTTATAGCATATAGAGACTAGCAGACTCACTTCAATTCTTCCATATCATACTAATTGGTTTCCTTTGAAAAATAGCTACATCAAAACTTCTTTATTTTTAAACTGATTACAATTTCTTTTTTTTTTACTGTGGCTTCTTTGAGTACCTAAATTGGTTTCTTAACTTTCAAAATTCTGATCATTAACTGTGAAGCTAATTTAAAATACACTAGTTTTCCAAATTTAATGAGCGCTTTAGATATTTTAAAATTTCTTCATCTAATTAATTTGGTTTGAGAAAAATTAACTTATTAATATTCGCCAGTCCTGAAAATATTTTTGTTTTTAAGTGCGCGGGTAATTCTCTACGAAGAGGCTAATTTCGGCTCCTCGCATACTGGTTCTAAGAAACCCCTTTTAATCATCCTACAATTTGGTGGAATTATTCTAGTTGGTCCGTGTTATATTTACTTCCACCTCAAGTGAAAAATCATATAGTTTAATGTAAAAATTATTTGAATCAGTCTAAATACACACAAAATACACTTTTCTCTGTTTTTCAAATAGAAGTGACCCAGGCTGGAAAATTTGATCACAAATGATATAAATATAATGAATTTTTTTATCGCTTACTGTGAAAAGATTATCTCGAAAACTACAATTCTACCATAGCCTTTGAGAAGGTCAGAAATGGAATATGTACATCAAATAACCTTCGACGAAAATAGAAATATAAACCTTTAGAGAATATCTTTAAAAATTAGTCATTTGGTACCAGCTACTGTTATAAATTTCATTTATTATTATTCTATTTACATAATTGAACCTATTATCTACATTACTTATATGATGACAAAACAAGCACATAAAACAACAAAAACATTAAATATTATAACAAGAATGTTCACAAATGTCTATATAAGTAATGTATATAAGAAACAATATATAATTATCCACTCTGAAATCTATAAATCTTCATAAAATAGAAAAGTATGTGTCGGTTTATCTTAATGATTTGTCTGTTTGATTCTGGTAAGAACAAACTGCATAGCAGAATTCACGGTTTATCAAAAACTCTAACAGTAGCTTACCCTCTAGTTTCTATTTAGTCCATTCTTCTTGATTTTCGCGAAAATTTCAATTACACGAATGACAACAGGCACATTGTCCTTATTTCACTTATCAAAAAGTCCAAATGCCACCAGTCTTCGACAAAGCTATTTAAACAATCAGCATAAGACGAACCTCCTTTTAGATAGGATTCTTCTGTTGATGTTATTGAAGTTTATTCTACTGTCCTGATTAAAGCAGTTCCATCAGCCTTAAAGAGCGAATTAAACCATTTCGATTATGTTTTTATCTTCACACAAGGTACATTTTCATTTTTGATCGCACGGAGAACACAGCTTACTTCGTTGGAGAAAAGATTCCGCGTATTATTTTCTCTGCTCAAATTTTGATGCCCTTACTCACCGAATTAATTACGACTATGTTAAATTTTAGGGCAAAACCGACTTTATCAAAATCAGCTACTGTTGCAATTTGAAACTCTAGAACTGGTAGAAAATTAAAGCTGAAAAGAATTGCATAACATTTCAAACAGTAATCGAAACCTACAATAATCATATCGCTAAATAAGTGTCCTACTTCCAATTCAAAGATTTAACAAAATTTAAGAATGCAACACAACCTTAATCGTAAAAGATAATTTCTCATCATTACTGTACTGTGACAAAAGTAGTGACTTATCCTCTAATTGCTACTTATCCTCTTTTATTGCTTTTCGCAGAAACCATTTCTACCACAAAACCGATGCCAGAGATCAGAAATCCAACAAGGAGTTCAGTTGCAAGAATTTCTATAAGTTCATTGTGACTAATTGCCAAGTCATCTAAAGCTTCTTTCTTCTTCTCTGTAGACGAAATCCTGGGCACAGAGTCTTTATTCCACTTCTCATAGAGTCCAAAACCCATTAGTCTTAAGAGAAGACTACGAAATCGCTTAACATAAGGAGAGCCTGGTTCAAGATTAAATCCTTCTGTTGACGTGATAAAAGGCTCTTCCAGTGTTGCGGTTAAAGGAGTTCCATCCGCATCTCTAAAATGTGAATTAAGCCAATTCGATTGTGATTTTAACATCATACAACTTACATTCTTCTCTAAAATTGCATGAAGAGCACAGTCCTCTGTGTTAGAAAATATACTCCGAGAATTCTTTACCATGCTCATATTTTGGATGTCCTTACTCATATAATCGATTACCGCAGGATTAATTTCAAGTCCTAAACCTGATTTATCCAACTCTTCCAATGTACTCAATTGTTGCTGCGATTCAGGTTTAAAATTGTGGCTGGTAAGCATCGCGTGAATCTTTGAAGAGTATACGAAACTCACAATGACAATATAGGCAAATATGAGCCTTGATTTCCAATTTACAGGTTCTTGAAAAACTGTTAAACCCAATACGACCTGCAGCGTGAAAGATAAATTCCAGTCATTATTGTACTGTTTCAACGCGTACATCAGCAGCCAAAGAATTGCAGAAAACACGGCGATGGGGGCAAGTGCACGTGAAAAACTCACATTATCATAATCTACCTGATTTTTCAGTCTTGGCTGCAAAGCGTTGAAACTTCCTAATGCTATTACTAAATTCTCCACAATATAGTCTTGACGAATGTTGTGTATCGGAGTCCGGATGAGAGAGACTTTCAGCTTGTTCGAAAGTAAATGTTTGAAGATGTACGCTCCCGGTTTCTTTTCATTGATGTCTGCGTCAAATGCAACAGTGAAGTTCATCTTTTTTGCAAAAGCATTCAGCATGATTACGTCAGCCCCAGAATATTTAACTCGAAAACCGGATGCGTTGTATTCGATGTAAACATTTGGGGGACAATGCACAGCTGCGACTGTTAATTGGTAATGATTCATGTTTTGAAGTTTGTCTGGAAAAAGTACGGTTTCTGTGTAGTCTTCTTTTATTAAGTAACTATCCGTAAATGGATTAAAGTAATGCACATTGGATGTATTTCCAACGGTATCAAAAATACTGACGTCCAGGAATTGATTGTTCCAAGCAGTTTTAAGTATTTTCTTTATGAGATCATGCGATTTTTGAGAATCGGAAAATGGAAGAACAAGAAACTTTGGTCGCGTACGACCTACTAGCAAGATGCTGATCAGTTTGATCATTTCTGTTGCAATGTTTAAGTTGTTTTGGGTGGAGTCGATTAGTATGAAAAACGACGTTATTAGAGATTTAAAAGCTTTTAGTTGCTTTAAATTATTGATATCTTTCTCAATAGTTTTATTTCTCACAAGAAAATGCATACTTGGTTTGATACGCTTGATTGCCCGAAGGAGTGTTTCGACATTTGCCTTTTTTTGAAATAGATCTTCATTAATGATCAGCGTCGTTTGAAATATAGATGAATCTTGTGCAAAGTATTTTGTTAAATCTTTGATCCAAATTAGTTGATTTATGTCTCCTTTGCAGTGGAAAAATGGATACATTAAAAGGAATACAAACAAAGAAACGATAAGATTTGCAAAAATTTTTGACATTTTAAAACTTTAAGAATGTGAAATAAAAATTTCTTACACGCCTACCACTTCTGAAGTTTATTTTTCAACTGTGATTTTTTATCCTGTTCTCCTTAAGGCTTCTCTGCGCAAGAACAGTTTGATATATCGATTTAGTGTATACGGCTTTGTACGATAAAGTTTATTTAAATTTTGGTTCTAAAATCTTTGATATATTTCATTTAAATAATTATACTAAGCAAAATAAACGGGTGTTGGTTATAACACAACTAATCAGTGTGGAACAGTTTTTTTTTACGGTAAATATAGTTTTAATTTTCTTCCGTGATAAAAATATTTTGTATAAATACCGATACTCGTTTTCTTATCATTTATCAACTTTAAAACCAAATTTCTAGGTAAAACCCAAGTATTTGTTCTACGGTCACAGAATATAACTAAACCTAGACACGGTGATTTTAAAATGTAAAAAAATTCTACTTAGTTTTGATAAAATTCTAATGTATATGCTCATTAGAATTTTATCAAAACTAAGTAGAATTTTTTTGCTTGGACAAAATAGATCTAAATGTAATTATTCATTATTTGAATTTAATAACTTTCCAACTGCTAACTATTTTTTTGAATTTCAAATGGTGAACAAAATACATATTTGCCTTATTTAAAAACTGACTTTTAAGAAAAATATATTTAAATAAAACAAGGAAGGAAACTCAGGACTCCATGTTTTTAATATTGTCTTTGAACCAATTATTGGGCTAATTCCATTGTGTTTTCAAGAAGACACGATTTACATTCTCCTCCGCGATTGTATTCAGAACACAGACGTATCTGTTAGAAAATAGCATTCCAGATTTCTGTATTATATTGAGTGTCCTTATTCTTGTAATTAATTAGCATAGGATGACCTTCACACGTCGAAAGTAATTAATGCAATTTTGCTGATAATGTAAGCTAAAGATTTGAGGCCAATTTTGAACTTGTGCAGGTGAGATTTGCTTAAAACACTGCATTTTGGGTTAATGTGTTTAGGAAACTTCATTCATTAAAATCTACATACTTTTACATTTTTGTCTACAAATGTTTAAGAGCCACGTTGTTCCCACAACGCTCTCCACGCAGGCTCCATTATTTAAACAAACATGCCGTTAAAAAGAGCTGTAATAATCTCATACAGCGTCAATAACCTTTGAGTTCGATTCCAAAGGAATCGAAACCAAAACTGAATATATATCTAGAACACATCAGTATTCTAGAAATCGTTGGGAACACATCATGCGTGCAGTATGTTCATCTATTTACTAACATATAATTAACGAAAATTTGCGACATGCTTTATTTAGAAAAATTTGAAACCCTTCTATGGGTACGACACCGCTGTGATTGGATTTATTGGATGTGAATTGCCGAAAATGTGACTTGCTGAACATTTGCTAATTTTTCTAAATGATAGATTCCGCAGATATGACTCGTAATAATGTTACTTGCCGGGGGTTGACATTATTCGGATACGCTGACAATGCAAGTTTTGCGCTCCTCCTTATATTTTTTTATCGAATACGAGTAAGAACACGAAAAATTTGAGTATAGTTATCAATGTTTATAGAGGTATTTCCTTTGTTTACTTTTCTTCTTGTTTCGCTTCTTTGACTGCAAGGTAAACACCAATAAATCAAATTGGTAAAACTGTGAAGCAAATTACGTTCGACAGGATTTTTCTCCACATCAAACGCTGCTAATTATTAACGGAAAGCTGTTCCAAAAGAAAGCACGAGTCAAAACAATTTTTCCAGAGATCAAGTGTGTCAAACCATTTATCTGAAATTACCAACAACTCTGCCTGGTAACTTATTTACAAGGCAATGTTTTCGTGCAACGTATTTGAAAAAATCAATAATATCGATCGCTGCTAGCCTTTGCAGAAGTTAAAAACATGCTTTCTCTATTTCAAACATACTAGGCAGTCTGATAAGTCCCTGAAAAATAAAACACGGAGACGTTTTTTTGGCCAAAGTCGGTTTTATTTTTCAACATACTCTCCTTTTAGGTCGATACAGCGAGTCCAACGATTTTCTAACTTTTTGATACCATCCGAAAAGTACTCGATCGGAAGGTCTCCAAAATATGCCTCAGTTTCAGCTATGAACTCCTCATTTGAGTAAAAACGCTTACCGGTGAGCCATCTCTTCAGGTTAGGGAACAAGTAATAGTCGCTGGGGGCCAGGTCTGGTGAATAAGGTGGCTGAGGAACCAATTCGAAGCCGATTCCATGCAATTTTGCTTGTGCAAATAAGCATGAATGAACAGGCGCATTGTCGTGATGATAAAGCGGTTTTTTCTTCTTCGGCGCAAATACTCGGTCGACTTACGCGAAGATAATGCCAAATTCTGCTGGGAAGTTGTCACACGACTTCGTTTTTGGTCCACTGTGAGCAAACGCGGCACCCATCGTGCGCAGAGCTTCTTCATGCCCAAAACTAAATGCACGATATTGCCCGCACGTTCCAATGATATGCCTACAGCATTAGCTACCTCTCTCAATTTCACTTTGGGATCATTCAACATGATATCATGGATTTTTTCGACATTTTCTGGTGTAG
>NC_046665.1:104289037-104302434 GCF_010883055.1 Belonocnema kinseyi | reverse complement strand
TGCGAAGATAGTAGTGTTTGATCAAAACTCGAAACTCAGATTTTTCCATATTAAAAAAAACTCGGAGGTTAGTCGCTTCTCAGTACTGTAACTTGTAAATGCCTTAACATAAATGGCTGAAGTTTTGACAGGCGTCACTTGAAGGATCAAGCTCGACGAAAATGGTTCACATTAGTGAATACTAATGCCATCTCTTAGAATTTTCAGGTACTTATCAGACTGCCTAGTATCTTGATTATCAGTGTGAAATACGAACAATTATTAAAGATGTTAATATTATTGATTTCTTTATTAACTAGACTATTATGTGCGCGCACACGCGCGCGCTCACTTTTACACTCATTTTTATCATTAACTCAATTTTCTAATAGCAATTTATTTGTTACAATTTTCTGAACACTTATATTTTTGTTTACATATTACGTAACGCTTTTTTAAACCATTTTACCTTCCCACACCCTAGCTTCAGATACGTAACATTTTTTTTGTATTAGTTTAAAAAACTTAATAGACGTTTTGTGAATAAAAATGGATTTTTAGGATGAAGTGCGGTATAGAAATAAATTAAACAATATTTTGACGAAACGCAAGAATGCTTTTTTGGTATTTTTTGAGTTACACGCATTTTCAAATTATTTACAAGGAAAGAATTGTCAGCCGTTTTTTTAGAATTATATAAGTTTTATCATTTTAATGAGACAATTAGAAAAGAATTTTTAATATTTAAAATGTGTCAAAAAAGGAATGTAGAAGATTTAAAAAATATATGTTTTATTTTAATGGATTTTACCAATTATTAGAAAAATTTTAGCCTTTTCAAAAGATATTTAGGCCTTTTATAATTTCAGAAGAAATAATAAATATTTCATTTTAATTAAAACATTCAAATAATGTTCACATTATATTCTCATTCAAATTTGAAACTGGATTTCTCTACATTTAATTTATTAATAACCCTTCTAGCTAAGTTTAAAAAAATTAAAATATGTGTACATATAATTTAGAAAATTGAATTTAAATACTCATTTCACAATATTTATGTTACTAAATATTAAAAAATTTAAATCCAATCTTTATGTAATTTCATATTTTATTTTTTATTATTAAATTTTAATCTATATTATAATATTATTAAACTTAACGACTTCACAATATATCTATTTATTTAATAATATTTTATATTATTTGACAAAATTAGATTTTAAGATAAAATTTTAAAAATTATTCTTGTAACAATGAATAAACCAATTTAAAATTTATTTAAATTATATTTAATTTAAAATTTGTAAATAATTTTAAAATATGAAATACGAATATAATTTTAGCATAAAACTCATGAAAATATTATTATTATAACTAAAACGTGAATAGAAACAATTTTTTATGACTTAATTATGTAAAATTTATAATTGATATAGCTCCAATATTAAATAATTAATAAATTTTGATTAGATAACGTTAAAATAAAAATATGATATTATTTAATTTTAATCTAAAAATAATAAGTTTTTCAAACATTAAATCTCTAACATAATTAAAACATTAATGTTATAAATTTATTTAATTATAATTTAGTTTATAATAACTTTACTTTTGAACCCCAATTCTTAATTATATTTTATATAATAATATTATTAAACTTGATGATTTTTCAATTTATCTATTAATTTAATAGTATTTTTTTTTAAATTAAATTTTAAGATAAATTTTAACTAACTATTACTTTAACAAATATAGCTCTAATATTAAATAGTCAATAAATTTTGATTAGATAACGTTAAAATAAAAATACGATATTATTTAATTTGATTCTAAAAATAATAAGTTTTTCAACATCAAATTATTAAAATAATTAAAACACTAATATAATAAATTTATATAATTGTAATTTAGCTTATAATAACTTTACGTTTAGATAAAAAATGTAATTATAATTTATATAATATTATTAAACTTGATGATTTCGCATTATATCTGTCAATTTAATAATCTTTTATATTATTTAAAAGAATTAAATTTTAAGATAGACTTGAAATAATTATTACTATAACATTGAATAAACCAATTAAAAATGTATTATTAAAAATAACAGCTGTTATTGTAAGTGAAAATATAGACACAAATTAAAGTAATTCTTGGCGATCGATAAAAGTAGAAATTTAGTTTTAAGTTCGATTAATTTTATACATTTAAAACAGAGGTCGCCAGTCCCCGTAAAATACGTGATTAAATCCACTATGTAAGATTCAGCCTCCATGCGCCACTAATGGAGGTTACGAGTTTTTATATATAATAAATGGCTGCTAAATAAAATTTTTAATAATTTTAGTGATATTTTTTTTAAGAAAACTTTCAACTTAACATGTTATACTATATTTGTATTACATGTTGAATCTGAAAAGCTAATTTACAGCGTTTCTAATGCATTTCGAGAAGTATGAACTCTTTAAGGATACTATATTTAAACTTTTTCAGTTTTAGAAGTTTCCAATTTAAAATTGCACATGGTTGTAGGACTGTACATTAAAATTTTACAATTTGTAATGCTTTGCTTTGAAATAGTGCCTAGTTTTCAAGTCCTTCTAGAAATTGACTTCAGCTATTGTAATTGGATGTTAGCTTATTTCACTTTCTTTCGCAAATATGGTTCTATTAAAAAAAATTCTTTCTCCCTTTTGTTCTAATCAACAGTATTTAAAAATCAAAGCCCATGCCTTCTTTTCAGAATAAAAAACAGAAATTTAAAGAAGGTTTTGATTATTTTCAATCTTTATTTCTAAAGAGAAAAATCTAAGAATACTTATGATTAATTAAAAGGCCAAAAAAGTGATTATTACCTGTCAAAGGACGATGAAGCGTTTATTGTATGTTTATATGTAAAATAAAATAATTTATTAAATTATTATACATATGTGGAACATTTTAAAACTTTAATTATTTAAATTTTCTTATTATCGATTTAAAAATTGTTTAAAATAATAATAATGGATTTGTCGAAAGTACTCAACAACGTACACGGTGTATTCAGAAATCATCAATAGAAGGAGCACTTAGAAGGCCGAGGTACATCATAAAGCTGCACCTTATTATAAAATGTTTTTCATTAACAATCCATTTACATATTTACAATTGACCCTAACAATAAATGCAAGTAGCTATATCTTAAAATAAGCAACATAATTACATATATATCTATTGATTCATACCATCATGTACACATACATATAATCTAAAGCCATCTTTTTATAACTTGCCGTCTGTCAATTTTCCGTAAAAACAAATAAAATGTCTGTAACCATTTTCCTGATTGGCGTTTTTGCTTCTGGCAGAATCTTAGCGAAGCTGCAAGACTTGACATGGGCGATTATCAAAATGGTTTCAATTTGTATGTTCCTCGAAGGCTATTTCATGTTCCTAGTCTTCTGTTGACCTTTTTAAATGCTAAAAGCACATATGTTATTCCACCTTAGTAGCCCATGTAGAAAAAAAAATAGAAAAAAATTAATTTGGCATAACAGTTTTGTAATGAGGTAGCCAGATTTGATACTTTCCAAGTGTAAATCTCTACAATTTCACATATTAAAAATTTTAAGGGGACTGGAAAAAATTTGATCAGAACTGTTTTTGAATACATAATGTAATTTAAATTGCAATATTAACATATCAGAGATTATAATTGCTAAATAAGGAAACCATGCTTATATGTCTTACCCTCGATTTGGTCACAACAACGAAGCCTTTATAATTATAATGAATTTTGCCCAAAAAAAGTAAACCTAAAAAAATATTTTTTTTTTGCTATTTGTTTTTGATAGTAATTTAGAAAATTAGGATGATAATCTAAGACAGAGAAAACCAGAATATCTTTCTAACAAAATACGTTATTTTTAAAGGAAAATAGGTGATATGTGTTTTTTCGATTTAAATAAAAGTGGCTGCGAAATTATGATTACCTTAAACTGAGGCTAAAAGGTCCATTGGGGGAACTAGGGCGCACCTTTGTTTTTTCCAGTGAAAAATAGAGAGGCATGCGAAAAGAAATAGTAAAATGTCAAATTTTAAACCTAGAAAAAGCAATATCGCGTTCGTAATACAAAATTAAGAACTTGAATTAAGTACTTGAATTGAAAATTTTAAATAGAATTAAAAGTAGTTCTTTCTTTAGCCCTCTAATAGTTTTTAATTGATTAAAATACTGTTATTCGTCTACCAGACTCTGGTGAGATTTATCTTTCCGTTTTAAAATCCGCCAGTAATTTCTAAATAATTTTTTAATTATTTAAAGGTTACACACTGTAAGTTTAATTAAGTTTATATCATTTTTGAGGCCATAACATGAAATTTATCAGATTACTTCGTCAATATAGTAAAACTGCAGAAAAAATTGTTTGTTTTTTTAATTCTAAAATTCAAATATCTATAACTTTGTGCAAATTACCTTTTTCCTCAAAACAGGAAAATACATGTCGACATATTTCTTTTGAAAAAAATCATACTTAGGGGTGATTGATTTTGTGACTTCTAGTTCTACTGCCTGTCTGATTAGAAATAATTATAAAATATTATAAAAATATTATTACAATGAAGCTCACAAAAATCTATTTAGGCTCCTTCTCTCTATAATATGTGAATTTTCCATAAAATATGATAGAGTGTCTCCGTTTATCCAAAAAAATGTATATGTTTGATTGCCGTATAAACAAACTACATAACTTTTTATAACTGTCACATAACTGTTACATAATTTTTACATAACTGTTACATAACTGTTACAATTTTCTGAACACTTATATTTTTGTTTACATATTACGTAACGCTTTTTTAAACCCTTTTACCTTCCCACACCCTAGTTTCAGATACGTAACATTTTTTTTTGTATTAGTTTAAAAAACTTAATAGACGTTTTGTGAATAAAAATGGATTTTTAGGATGAAGTGCGGTATAGAAATAAATTAAACAATATTTTGACTATTAATTTTTAACGTTAAAAAACGTTAAAAAAAGTCGACAAAACTTTCTAATACACAGAAAAAAACTAGGGACTCGATTTTTTTAAGGCTATTTTTGCACATTTTGTACAAACATTTTTGTTCTCTTTTTCAGCTTCAATTATCTTCGCTCTCTTAATCCATGTGGAAGCTGAAAAACAATTGAACTGCTTTCAATGTTAGTATTGGTCAATATCAACCATTGACGGTTCAATTTTGTTTCCCTACATGCTAATGCTATTTCTTCCTTTGAAGTTTAACTTTATTTTTTCCGTATAGTAGCTTATCTACTTCATACTCAGCCCCTTTTCTTGATTTTAACAAGTCAGTTCATTTTGTTTAGAAAGTCAATTCTAGACAGAATCAATTATCATGAAAAATGGCATTGCTATCGAACTTAAACCTTTTAACTTCTTTAAATTATTTACATCTTCCTTGCTAGTTTCATTTTTCACAAAAAGGGCATATTTTGTTTGACGTGCTTGATTTCTGAAATAATCGGTTTGATTGTTACCTCCTTTTGGAATAGATCCTGATTAATAATTAGCTACGACCTGGATATCTTCAACGAAGCATATAAGTGGCAATGAAGGTCAGTATTTTTTTCGGTTTGTTTTATTGTGTCTTCGCCTTAATTTGGGCATTCCACTTCAAGCATTGCAGTAGTTACTACTGATATCTCTTTCATAACTAAAAAACTTTAATTTGTTTTTTTTCCTTGCTTTGATTGGTGACGTAGTCAATTACTGATTTTACTAATCAGATTGCAATAGCTCTTGTTATCATAAGTTCGATTTTAGGTACTGCCAACGATACCTAAAATAGCACTCTTAGGATATTTATTTGGGGCACTAAGGGTACTTCGAATATTTTAGTATCGAATTCTTATCGCATTCTATGTAACATATTTTAAATTATAATTGACTGGTGCAATAAGAAATAGTATGTGACACCCGACATCCAAGTATCACTTTGCCTCGTGAAAATTGCACTACTCGGCCGAAAAAGTGCCACATAGGGTTCTTGTATCACAAATAAGTATTATAATCATGGTTTAAAACCTGAAAAGGATATATCTTCAAGAATTTTTAAAAGACATATCTGATAGGAGTTTTTAGTTTCATTTTATTTTCTTAATTCTGAGAAAGGCTAAACAAAATTTTCAAAAACTTATATAGAAAATACTTTGACAGATTTCAATCCACTCAAATTAGTGATTTCAGACTGCAGCCTATTAAATTTTAGTTATTTTAAAACAGAAGTCTTAATTTAAGACACTGATTCTTCCCAGATCCTAAATAGGTGCATAAAAGCGATAATGGTTTTATTTATTTTTGTCATTTGCAATGACTGGCAGCGGTCTATATTATTGATTTATATATATATATATATTGTACGGCAACATGGCCTTGTGAATGAGATATCAGGCAGAGTAGTGAGTAATTGTACATGATTGGTTTTACACACTTGATCTCTGGAAATTTTTTGTTGATTTGTGTTTTCTTTTATAGCAGGTTTTCCTTATTAATCAGCAGGGTGTGATGTACAGAGAAATCTTGTGCAATGTAATCTGGTCCACAGTTTAACCAATTTAGTTAATTGGTATCCACCTGCCAGGCAACAACAGAACCAAGAATAATAATAAACGAACGAATGACCTTTATAAAAATTTTGAAGATTAAAAATTAAAAACACGGACTTCTGGTGTCTGTTCTTTAACAGAGAAACTTGCTTTTACTTTTTCTATGCGTTGCTTAGCAACGAGTTCAATTACTAAGTTTACTAACCGAATTATGACACTGCATTACGTTCAAAGTATGAAACGAAATCAAATAATTACTTTTCTGAACTAGATTGCGACACTTTACACAGCTAAAAGCATGAAGTTCGACCCCAAAAATAAAATTGAATAAAAGTTTTGTTTTTTCTATAGAAAAATAAAAAAATTCCAAGATACACGTCAAACGGGTATAAGTTACGCAAAATAATAAAGTTCAGTACCATGTAAAGTTCAGAAGTTCACAAATACAATCATGTTTACAAACAACAATATTGGTTAATTCTCTATAGATAAGAACAAAGTTTCTCTGTTTACACTTAAAAGTGGAATTTTTGCCTGTGACAATAACAAACTACGGACTGTGGATCAGAGTTTATAAAAAAACTCTATAAGTAGCTTAGGGGATATTCATAAAATGCGAGATATTCTTAGGGTGGGGGGGGGGTCTGCTGAATTATCATTCTCCGTGTTAAGGCCAATGGAAAATGTATCACGCAGGTGGGGAAGGGGTTCAGAAGTTCCTAAAAAATGTATCACGTATTTTGTGAATGGCCCCTTATTCTTTCCTTGCTAGTCCATCATCTTCTCTGGATCTTCACAACAGCAAATTTCATCAATAAAGACGATTCCGGAAAGCAGAAATCAAAACCGGAACGCTTCTTTGTTCTTCTCTGTCGTGAAAATCTTTTGCACACCGTCTTTATTCCTCTTCTTAAGCAGTACAAATGACATTAGTCTTAAGGACATGCTCTTCGATGACCACGTGACCAAACTTGTTCCCGGTTATCAGCATTTTTTTGGTGATCACTGTGTCTAAACGGATTGAGATATCATGTCTAAAATTTGACAAATTAAATAAAAAGCAGTGAAAAACGTTTGTATGCATCAATATGTTTTTAATTTTTGCGAAAGTTTATTTATGAATTGATAAAATAGGATATTACCATTCGAGTTATAGCACTTTGCAGATAATTTTTGATTTGATGCATTTCAGATTTTTTGATTCGCGTATATTGAGCACTGACGCAGAATCCAGCCCGCATATTCACCTTATATTCAAAGTAGGAAATTTCCATTCCACAAATGGCTGGTGATAAGACGTACTATACTCCCATTAAAAAAGGCAACTTTTTAACCTAGACAATTTCAGGCCAATAAATTATTTGAATGCGCTGTATAAGAATTTACCAGCTATCCTTAAGCACATGATTAATAGATGAATTGAACATGTGTGGTGAAAGATGCACGAACTATGTGGCTAGAAAACCGGTGTACCAGGCTGCCGAGGGAGCATTCTGATTGTTATAACTTCTTATAGGCTTATCGTGTGTGTCTGTTAGAAACCTTAAATAATTAGCTATACACAAAAAAATGCACGGAGTTTCATGCCCCTATGAAAAATTAGATTTACTATCTCATGTGGAAATTGTCCTGTGACAACGAACGTCACCTTTCAGAGGCACGTCCTTCAGTGTGATACCATGACCGCTCTGCTCTTTTGCATAGTATTTCTGACTTTATTTCTCGCACTTCCTAATTCTCCTAAATACTTTAGCGGCAACAGTAACCATAGCGAGCACAAGGTCACTTATGTACTTTATATGGGTGACTTAAATATCTATGCTTCTGATGCAAGAAAACTTTAACTTTCTTTATGTATCTTTAAGGAGTACAAAAGCAAGATTGGTACGGACTTTGGATTGAAGACGTGTGACAAAATTCATTTGGAGTAAGAAAAAATTATTAGCGTTCCCAATAGCCCTGAGCTTGTGGATATAAGTGTTATTAGACAGCTTTTCCACTTTAGAGACCTCTAAATAACTAGAGATGACTCCAAGCTGCATTTAGGACGTAACATCAGCGTAGGGGTCTCTTCGAAGCATATGAAAGCATCTTCTTAGAAAGATTTTGATTTTTAAATCTGTCGCCGTTAAGCAAGGTATCCGCGACTAACATGCTCGCTGTCCTGGCTTTACTCTAATTATTTGATGCAGTTAAATGGACGAAGAATGAGCTTACGACCCTTGATATAGACGCGCGTAAGATGATGCACATGCATAGAAGCTTGTATATCACTTTTTCTGTTCCTCGATTATACATCTCACGCCATAAATATGGTGAGGGACTTCTGAATCTCTAGTATCCTCCTAACAAAATTGTTCTAAGTACAGCTTACATCGTTGCAAATTGCAGACATTCCCTCTTAATAACGTTCAGGAACCACGAGGTGATTTGCAAAGCAGCGTTCCTTTACAACTCCGCAGAAGAGGCAGCTAAGACCCTTGGCTTGAATTTCAACTTCAAAAGTGAGGAAAGTACATTACTCCATCTGCATGCTTTACTTTTAAAATCCGGAACAGAAATACAATTATTGTCGGAGGGGAAACTTTTGTCTTTCTCAGACCATCAGAGCTTAATTCAGGTACAGAGGGTTACTATTTTACATGCCAATCTTGTGGTCGTGAAACATGGCAACAGATGTGATTTATTATGGATCTACTGGGAGCCGGTGATATTTGTATAAAGCAGTTGCTGGCAGTGGGACCCAATGGTGCTTTAACCTTTTTTCTTTCATCATGTATAAAAAAAAGTATTGGACAGCGACCCCGGAATTCCACTGAGCGAAACTGTGATGCAAAAATGGCTTTCAGTAGAATCGCGGTAAGTCATACCTATGGTCACACGTCACTATCGTTATATTGGTGGTAACAGGTAACGATGAATTCTCGGTGACAGGGCGGTGAAACTCTCGTGTCTCTTGAGGACGCAAAGCGACCCAAGGATGAAAGCTTCCTGCACCTTTCTTGCATCCGTTTCGCGTGTGATGAAAGGTAATTGGATTTAAGACGAACTCCTGAACACTTTCCATGAACGGTCTACCAGATATTATGTATTTGATCACAAATTGATCACGGTACGCATTCTTTATTTCCCATCCAATATTCTTGTACATTTGATACAAGCGTCTTTTGGTCTTTTGATCCATCGTCAGTTTAAGTCTTCGATTTTTATTAGAAAAAGTTCTCGCATCACCATAATCCTGACGCGAAACCTGCTAAAACTCTGGGGTTTTCTTAAACCACAGAGTTTGCTTACGCTCCTGAAATCCTATGTGGGCATGCATAAGGCTGGCCTTGTAGCAGCCTAACAAATCATTCTTGAGTTGATTCGTCCACTCAATGTGGGCGTTTTACCGGTTCTTCGTCGTATTTCGATCTACTTTATTTTGAGCACCCCGAATTCTCGGACAATCGGACCTGTTTTCCGGCCGATTGGCGGGTGCTCTGCGTTCTTCATTGTTTTGAAACGTATCTGAAACATTTGTATGGTTTAGTGGTGGCATTTTTATTACCACAGACAGCTAAAAAAAGTTTCATCCATTCTTGTAGAGGCCCGCATGCAAGGATAAGGTTGCATACTTTGAGAGGCCGCCCGGTATCCCAAAGTCACTTCTTTCAATATCACAAAAAAAGAAATCATCAGCATGTTCGAATCCACAATATATACCGTTCCACCCAAAAAACGAATGACATACCGCGATCTCCTCAAACTTAACAAAACTTATAACTTATAAAGGAACTACAAAACTTTAAATAAAATCCTAATACAGAACGAATACACAAAAAACAAATTGATAAAGCAATAAGAAAGAACGCTCAAAAAGAAGTCAACACAAGCTGAAAGAGGGAGCTGAAAGAGGGAGAAAAATGACCACCATCCTACCCTACATCTAAGGTGTCACAGAACAAATAGGAAAAATTTTTTACAAACACAAAATCCAAACTATATTTAAAACACCTGCGAAAATAGTATAAATACTAAATTATCGTAAAGTCAGAAAGGGACACATCAGTGATCCGAAAGTATATAAGATCCCTTGTTCTTGTGGCAAAGTCTATATTAGAGAAACCGAGAGAGTGGTGAGCCAAATTATAAAGGAAAATGAGAGCCCTTAAGAAGGGAAGTGCAATGATCGCAAAACGTTCGCAAAATTCGTAGTGTTCTACACAATTGTAACCCAAAATATTTCTTTCTATCAAAATGAATCATCTTAAAAGCATTCAATCTATTATTATTCATGCTGCGGCACGTAAATTTATTAACCAAACTTATTTCCATTAAATCGACAATGAATTTTTTGTTTTGTTTTTATTTTGATTAGAATAAGTGATTGAGAGAACTTTTGCTAGTTATGAAATTTCTTCCTTTTGAACAACCATAGTCCTCGTTTTGCAACCTTTTGACGATGAGCGGAATAATTTTGTTACAATTGAAGTGCGCCAATTTTGCTAATTTTAATCATTTAACTGAAACACATAGAAGATTTTACAACAAAAATTTCTATGACACTTATCGTAAAAAGTCGTATACACCTTTAAAATATAACTTACTTTCAATAACTTAACAAGGACAATATCTGTTAAGGAGTCAAATATTAATATAATATGCAGAAAAGAAATTGGTAGCACTCAGCCAGATTTTGTACATGAAAATCAATATTTCACATGTTCATTGGTAAACAAGTCAAAAGCAGAACAGAATAAAGAATCACTGTTGAAAAAGGGACATCGCAAGTACAAGGCATATAATCAATTTTCTACTTTGCCTTCTTCAACTTTTAAAATTTTTAAAATGTTTTTAAATTTCATCATTTCTTTGTTCGTTTTTCTTTCAATGTATGAATTTAAACAATGCAAGGAAAACATGAATCGAATAACTTGGCTGAAAGGTGTAACAAAATACATTTCACAAGATTCGTCTATATTTCAAACGATGCTGATTATTGATGAAGATCTATTTCAAAGGAAGGTAAAAGTCGAAACACTTCTTCGAGAAATCAAGCATATCAAACCAAGTATGCATCTTCTTGTGCGGAATGAAACTATCAAGGAAGATATTGTCAATTTAAAGAAACTGAAAGCATTTGAATCCCCAACAACGACGTTTTTCATAATAATTGATTCCATTCAGAACAACTTAAATATTGCAACAGAAATGATCAAATTGATAAGCATCTTGTTAGAAGGTCGTTCTCGACCAAAGTTACTTGTTCTTCCATTCGCTGATGATCAAAAGTCGCTGGATCTTAGAATAAAAAAATGCTTCGAACTGCCTGGAACAATCAATTCCTGGACGTCAGTATTTTTTATGCCGTTGGAAATATATCCAAGTTGCAGTACTTTAATCCATTTATGGACATTTACTTAACGAAAGGTGACTTACCAGAAACAGAGCTTTTTCCAGACAAACTTCAAAACATGAATCACTACCATTTAACTGTCGCTGCTCTGCATGTTCCCCCAAATGTTTACATTGAATACAACGCATCTAGATACCGTGTTAAATATTCCGGGAGTGACGTACACGTGCTGAATGCTTTTGCAAAAAAGATGAACTGCACTGTTGAATTTGATGCGGGATTTAAGGAAGAAGATGCGGGAGCTTACATAATCCAGAATTTACTTTCGAACAAGGTGCAAGTGTCTCTCATTCGGACGCCGACTGAGAAGGTTTATAAGAAGGCTTATCAAGTTTATATTCTAGAGAATTTGGTAATTGGATTAGGAAGTATGAACGCTTTATCACCAACATTTCCAAATCAGGTACATTTTAATGATTGGAATTTCGTACCTCCACTTGCCTGTATTGCAGTGTTTTCAGCAATGATCTGGCTGCTGATGTACGCGTTGAAACATTACTGCAATGACTGGAATTTGCCTTATACGCTGCAGATCGTATTGGGTTTAACAGTTTCTCAAGAACCTGTAAATTGGAAATCAAGGGTCATATTTGCCTATATTGTCATTGTCAGTTTCATGTGCTCTTCAAAGATTTACGCAATGCTTACCAGCAACAATTTTCAATCTGAATCGCAACTAAAATTAAGTACATTGGGTGAGTTGGATAAATCAGATCTTGCTCTTGAAATGAATCCAGTTGTAATTAATTGGATGAGCAAAGACATCCAAAATCTGAGCGTGGTAATGAAATCTCAAAGCCTATTTTCGAACACAGTGGACTGCGCTCTTCATGCAATTTTAGATAAGAATGTCAGTTGTCTGATGTTAAAAACACAGTCGAGTTGGTTTAATGCCCGCTTTTGGGATGCAGATGGAACTGCTTTAACAGCAACAGTGGCAGAACCTTTTATCACATCAACAGAAAGATTCAATCTAGAAACTGGGTCTCCTTATGTTAAGCGATTTCATTGCATTCTCTTAAGACTAATGGCATGTGGACTCTACGAGAATTGGAATAAAGAGATTGTGCCAAAGATTTTGCCTACAAAGAAGGAAAAAGAAGCATATGATGACTTGGCAATCAGTTACGATCAACTTTTCCCAATTCTTGCAACTGAACTTCTGGTTGGATATCTGACATCTAGCATCATTTTTGTGGTGGAAATTATTGCAACGAAAATTAATTAAAGAGGATGAGTAGCAAGATAAGGATAAGTCACTTTTAAGATATTATATAGATTGTGCATTATATGACGTTTGCTTTTGCAAGATCAAGAAGACAACATTTCTACGAGGGTGGATTGATAAGTTTCCGGCCTGACCAAGAAAAACAACGTTTTTAAGAATTTTTTTTTTTTTATTTCTCAACATAATCTCCTCCAAGGCTGA
>NC_046665.1:104283625-104288937 GCF_010883055.1 Belonocnema kinseyi | reverse complement strand
ACAAGCTATCTAAGGATGGTACTATAGAACGCCACCTTAAGGTAGGCCTAGTGGCGCCATCTCTTGGTCAGGCCGGAAACTTATCAATCCACCCTCGTAAATTAAATTAAGATCAATTGTTTTGGTTTGTCGACAAGTAACCAATTTCAAGTTATAGAGAAAATAAATTATAGAGAAGGTTATCTCAGGATTATAGGAATGTCCATATATCCAGTAGATATCAGTTGCATTTTTATAGGACATCTAGGCGCAGATACAGTATAAAGCAGCATCATAATTTTCTGTAATATTAAATTAATTTGTAAAATGTGCGCATTGAAACACTACAGTAATCGTAGGCATTAGTATTTTACGATGCAGGTTGTTCTGGATTCTTAATTTTCTCAAGAATCTATACATTAGAAGGAAAAACTGTTTAAAATTTTATGCAATCCTCGCCATCCACAACTTTCTACCGATCCCAGAGCATTAAATCGTAACATTAGCTTATGTGGATGAAGCCGCTCTTGTACTTGCAGTTAATGTAGTAGTTATTGATTGGATAATAAGCGCATAAAAAATTTAAAAACGAGAAACAAATCACAGGATCTATTTTTCGGAAAAAAGCTGTGTTCTTCGTGCAATCCAAAGTGAGAATGTATTGTATGTGACCTTGAAAATATAATCGAATTGACTTAATTCGAGCTTTAAGAGCGATGATGGAACTGTTATAACCATTGCAGTTAAATCACCTTCTATAACAGCAACAAAAGAATTCTTTCCTAAAGGAGGTTCTACTTACGTTGAGCAGTTAATTAGCTTTCTTTTAAGATTGATGTCATCTAGACTTTTTGAAAAGTAGAAAATAAAAACATTGTGCCAGGCGTCATCTGCACAATTTAAGTTTTTAAAAAGATGAAAAAAGACTGCGTACCTACTAGAGGTACTACTAGAGGTACTACTAGAGGTACTACTAGAGGTACTACAAATTTTGAGAATAAGCCGGCACACTCTCTCCTATTTTATGCAGGTTTGGCAGATTGAAGAAAAGATGATTTTATACACTTTCAGAAATTCCCTCTAAACGATGAAGTTGGCCCTTTAATCGTTAAAGTAGATTACTTTAAAAACAGATTCGTTTCACTCTTGAAAGATCTAGTTTGAAGCCTAAAGTATGCACTTTAATGGTTAAACGATTGCATTTTAGTAGCGCTGTGATGCAATTCCACGCTGATTCCGAGTCCAAGCTCAAAATTGCTCCTGTACGTCATGTTTTCAAGATATCCTAACCTAAAAGTACAAAAAACGAGTTCTTTGAGTGTTTTTGACGTTATGTAACCAAAAAAAATGTCTACCACAAAAGCTTAGATTGAATTTAAAAGTACTAATCTTCCCTTTTCAAACCTACTTAGATTTATTAGGATATCTTTATTTTTCACCAAAATATTGTAATTTGAAATTTTTTATTGGTAACGTTTTAACCAATTAACACTGAGGTGTTCAGATTTATACAACGCATTCTCTATTGCTGAGGGTACAATATTTTTTCTTCAAAATATTATCTAAAGGGTTTTCGACGGTGCCCTTTCTATTGCCGGTGTCAGTTTTTGTTATAATCCCTAGAAGATCCGATATGGCGGCCACAATTTAGGGCTTTACAAAAGAATAAAGGATCCCGCACAAAATACCAACAAAAAAGCGTGCAGTCGTTTGGAACCAAACTTCGCACATTGATAAAACAAAAGAAGACGGACTGCGCGGAATGCTACCGCGCACTCTGTGTGCATTCTAATGTTTACATTAGCTGTATGTGCGCGCCGTTCTACGGCGCATGCAGTCTTCGATCCCTAGCTGGCTCACTGAGCTGGCGACGCTTTTATGACGTATTATGCGTAGGTGATGAGATTAGTTTTTTGCTAAAAATTTCTCCGTGTTAGAGATTACGTTTGAGTGGCGGGCTAATAATCGGATGCGTAGTTCATTAAATTCCTTCTGTATTTGAAATCTGTCTAGCGGTTACATTTGTTGTCGATCGTGATTTTTGTATATAGCGAGTTTTCGAATTCCCTCGTTACTGTTCATTATAAGGAAAAAAATTAGTTCAAGAACTCCTTACGGTAAGAAAGTTAATACGTTTTGTCACGTTTGTGGAAAATATGAAACGGAGAAATACCGCCGATCAGTTAATGATTCGATTAAAACGTCATACTTCAACTGTTATGAAACTTCAATCAAAAATTTGGATAAACCGTGAGTACCGACCTCAATTTGTCATGCTTGTAGATTAAATTTGTCAAATTGGGAAGATGAAAGTACCCAGACGCAGACTGTTATGCAACCACCTGTTTGGCGTTAGCCCAACGATCATGATACTGATCGTTACTTTTGATTATGCAAAACAGAAGGTTTTTCAAAAAGTATTCAGAGAAGATCGTATACCCTGATGTAAATAGTGTTACACCAGCCAAGATCGGTATTAGAAATCACTCGGAAAACAAAAGTGACTGATCAACTCACGAATCAATGGATACTGACGATCCTAATGCAACTGAAGATTCTTCTTGGGAAGCATCAGATGAGGAAAGTCCGAAGTTTTCTGACCAAGACGGATTAGACGATTTTATACGTGACCTTGATTGTTCCAAAGATAAAGCTGAGCTTTGCGCTTCAAGACTCAAAGAGAGGAAACTATTGTTACCTGGCACTAGAGTAACTGTTTACAGAAATAGAGAGAGAAAGTTTATCAAGTACTTTTTAATGGACAGTGAGATTGTGTATTGTAATGATATCGAAGGACTCATTAATTTACATAAAATGAACTTATATACGTCAGTGGATTGGCGTCTTTTCATAGACTTGTCTACGGAAAGTCTCAAAGCAGTACTATTACATAATGGAAACAAGTACGCTGCAATTCCAGTAGGTCACTCAACTACACTAAAAGAATCTTATGATACTTTCCAATTACTCCTGATAAAAATAAAATACAATGTCTATAATTGGCTTATTTGTGGTTACTTCAAAATGATAAATCTCATAATAGGTTTACAATCAGGAAACATGAAATACCCTTGTTTTCTTTGCCTTTGGGGCAGTCGTGCAAGGGATGAACATTGGATGACGGAGAAATGGCCAGAAAGATTACAGTGGACATTTAGTCAGTGTAATGTTATTTATGAAAGTCTTGTTGGCAGAAAAAAAGTATTATTTCCACCACTACATATAAAACTAGGGTTAATAAAGCAATTTGTGAAAGACCTAAACACCGAAGGAGAATGTTTTAATTATATCAGATCTACCTTTCCGCATTTAAGTGGTGCCAAAGTTAAGGAAGGTATTTTTGTTAGGCCTGATATAAGAAACATATTCAAAGATGATGACTTTATCAAACCCATGACATCTATTGAAAAGGATGCATGGTTGAGTTTCAAAGTTGTTGTACAGAAATTTTTAGGTAACTATCGAGATTCAAAGTTTAGAACTATTGTATCTAGTATGTTAAAGAATTTTAAAAGATTAGGTTGTTTCATGAGTATAAAATTACATTTTCTCGAATCTCATTTGGATTATTTCCTAGAAAATGTTAAAGCATTCAGTGAAGAAATGGGAGAACGCTTTCATCACGACATTCACCAAAAGGAGCAATATTATCAAGGTCGATGCAATGTAAGAATGATTGCCGACTATTGCTAGTTCTTGCAAAGAAATAATAATGACCTTACTAGTCATAAACGAAAGTCTCTTCCACGATCCTTTGACATGTAGCGCGAACGATTCCATTAGAAAACAAGCAATTGGTTTCACCTTTATTGGACATACAATCGTAAGTCTTGCTTTAACTGGCTGGGCAATCGTAAGTCTTGCCTTGACTGGCTGGACGATTCAAAGTCATGCGTGGACTGACTGGGCGATTTAAAGTCTTGCCTTGACTGGCTAGGCGATACAAAGTCTTGCCTTTATTGGCTGAACAATTCAAAGTCTTTCCTCGATTGTCTGGGCAACCTAAGGCCTTTCCTTGATTGGCTGGGCAATCTAAAGTCTTGCCTCAATTGGCTGGAAAATATTAGGTACTTTCTGGTGTAGCTAGACAATCCCAAGTCTTGCATTAACTGAATGGGCAATCGTAAGTCTTGGCTGAGCGATACAAAGTCTTGTCTTTATTGGCTGGGAAATTCAAAGTCTTTCCTTGAATTGCTGGGCAATCTAAAGCCTTTCCTTGATTGGCTGGGCAATCTGAAGTCTTGCCTTAATTGGCTGGAAAATATTAAGTACTTTCTTGCTGAGCTGGACAATCCCAAGTCCAGCCGTAAGTGGCTGGAAAATATTGAGTCTTGCCTTAGTCAGCTAGAAAATCCTAAGTCAATTTACAATATTAAATAAATCATAATAGTAAAATTTGTTTTTTTAAAGCCCTGTTTTCCATATTTGCTCTTCTAGGAGTTATAATAAAAAACTGAGCCAATCGAAAAGGAACCTCCGAAAACCCCTCAGATAACATTTTCAAGGGACAATGGCATGCCATGTAGCTTGTTAGGGGTGCTTTCTACTCCTAGGAAATGGCTTCCGTAGAAATAAAAAGACACGGGTTCCATATTTTTTATTGTTTTATCAATGTGCATAGTTTGGTTCTAAACGACTGTACGCTTTTTTGTTGGTATTTCTTTTGGGATCCTTTGTTCTTTTTTAAAGCCCTAAATTGTGGCCGCCATATTGGATCTTCTAGGCGTTATAACAAAAAACTTACACCAGCAATAGCAAGACCACCCTCAAAAACGCCTGAGATAATATTTTGAAGAAAAAATATCGTACCGTCAGCAATAGAGAATGCGTTGTATAAATCTGAACACCTCAGCATTAATGGGTAAAAACGCTAAAATAAAAAATTTCAAATTACAATATTTTGGTGAAAATTAAAGATATCCTAATAAATCCAAGTAGGTTTGAAAGAAAAAGATTAGCACATTTAAATTCCATATTAACTTTTGTGGTAGACATTTTTCTTGTTCAGTTAAAAAACCTCAAAAAAGCTAAAAAACGCGTTTTTGGCACTTTTAGGTTAGGATATCTTGAAAAACTGACGTACAGGAGCAATTTTGAGTTCGGATTCGAATTCAGTTCATCGAAATCCTTCGGAAATGTTAGGTTTGCTCTCTGGCTTTTGACTTTTGTCAAATTTGGTCGGCCTGTGTGAGAGTACATCCTATTTTAACCATTAAATTGCACCTTTTACGCGTTAAAGTATAATCGCTTATAGTTCAATCTGTTTTCAAACCTAATTCTCAAACGATGGCACTTTAACCATAAAAGTATTCCTTTATCATTAAGAGGAAATT
>NC_046665.1:104275771-104283525 GCF_010883055.1 Belonocnema kinseyi | reverse complement strand
TAATTTTATATGGGTAGCTTATGTAGACTTTTGTGAAATTGCTTGTATTAATATTTAGTAGCATGGTTGTTATATGTGCTTGATTTGTCATTATGTGAGCAAAGTATATATCGAATGCAATTATATAAATGCAATGATAAGAAAAAACTTTACGCACAAATTTTCGACATTTTCTTATGGTCTAATTTTAATGAAAAATTAATTTGAAAGGATATAAGAAAATTGTCGCGAGTCTGCAAGACTTAGTACGAGCGACTTTCAAAATTGTTGCATTTTAAATGTTTCTTGAAAGTTATTAGATGTTCCTAGCCTTTTTTTGACCTTCTCAAGAGCCTAAAATATCTATGGTATCCCACCTTATTAGTCCATATAGAAAAAATATAAGAAAATTAGTTGGAGCTTTGTTCCGGGTATGAATGTAGAAACTTATGGTTAAAATCTAACACAGTGAAAACAAAAATATCTTTGAAACAAAATGTTATTTTTTTGAGGAAAATAGGCGATATGCGTTAGCCCGGTTCACCATAAAATGTTTGCGAATTTATGATTAACGTAAATTAGGTTAAAAGGCGCACATGGGGGAATACAGCGTACTATTGATTTTGCATTTCTGCATCTGATATTTATTTTTTTTTTAGTAAAAATTAGAGAGGCTTGCAACCTGAAATGACAGTTAACAGTTTCTTAAGAACCGGTAAATTGGAAGTCAAGTGTCATATTTGCCTATATTGTCATTGTGAGTTTCGTGTACTCTTTAGGCCTTTATACAATGCTCACCAGCCACGGTTTTAAGCCTATCTTGCAACTAAAACTACATACATGGAATTAGTTGGATAAATCAGGGCTTACCCTTGAAGTTAACCCTGTCGCAATTAATGGGATGAGTCCATACATTCAAAAGTTGAGCACTGTAAAGAAATCTTAAAGCAAATTTTCCAACGTAGAAGAATGTGCTCACCATGCAATTTAAAAAAAGAATATAAGTTGTTTCAAGTTAAAAACACAGTCGAAGTGGTTTGATTCGCACCTTAAGGATGCAAATGGAACTGCTTTAACCGTAACAGTGGCAGAACCTTTGATAACGTCAACAGAAGGATTCAATCTAGAACCAGGGTCTCCTTAAATTCAGCGATTTCATAGTCTCCTCTTAAGACTGATGGCATTTAGACTCTACGAGAAGTAGAATAAAGACGCTGTGCCAAGGAATTCGCATACAAAGAAAAACAAAGAAGCGCTAGATGATTTGGCAATCAGTCACAATGAACTTCTCCCAATTCTTGCATCTGTACTTCTGGTCTGATTTCTCACCTCTGGCATCGTTTTTATGGAGGAAATTGTTGCTGCAAATATCAATAAAAGAAGATAAGAAGCAAGTTGAGGATAATTCACTGTTAGAATCTTACATAGATTGTTAATTATGTGATGCTTGTTTTCTTCAGCAGTAAGAAGGCAAAATTTTGAGAATAAAAACAGGTACTTCGTTCTTGTCTGCATCAACATATTGTGAGAAATTCAGTTTATTTTTAAGAAAGGCATTTCTATATACCTTAAATGTTATATGCGAGCCTTCACCTTTCTTTGCGGAGAATATAATGGCCGATTTACAAGTAAAATGTTTCAAAAAGTTAAGAAATATTTATGATTGTATTCCTCTTCTATATTGCAGATATGTCGACAATATGACCATCTCCCTTGAAAAAATATGTTCATTTAGTTATAAAAACTATTATTTCTTACAACAAAAATATACAATTCACCTTTGGATTAGAGCAAAATAGGAGTATTAATTTCTTAGACATGACACTTATAAGAAATCATGATCGTATTATTAATAATTGGTTCCAAAAGATAATGTCATCCGGTAGACTAATTACCCTTCGTTTACAGCAACCTATCCAACAGAAAAAAATATTGTGTACAATCCTGTTGACAGAACAATATTATTAAGGGAACGGCGTGTAATGTGGCGCAGCGGTTAATGTGGCACATCCTCATTTACAAAAATTGATTGATTTATAGCAAGAGTTATTTAGTATACCGTATTTTTTTATGCGTACTGTTCCTCTATCTCATAATAATTTTCGCTTCAAAAATTTCAAAATAATGGAGCCATTACTGATCAAAAATGATTATCCAATTTAATTTATTAATAAAAACAGAAAAGTCCGTGGGAAACAAACAAAATATCACTCTCTCAATAAGGTAGTAAATAATAATTAGATTCGTTCACATGTAGGTCTACTTAAGGTTTCTCTTCCTTTTTCCAATAATTTAATAATATTGTCTAGGATTTCAAATATTTAAAATATTGTTACGATTCCTACAATAAAAAAATTTTTAGTTCCATAGTCAAATTAGGTAAAGATATTTCTGAAAAATGGGATGAAACCAATCTAGTTTATAAATTTTCTTACAAAGAATGTGCCGCATATTATGTGGGTGAAACAAAAAGATCTCTAATAACTCGGATGAATGAACATATGAATTTAATCAAAGCAAAGTTGGTTATTTACAAACACTAATATAACTTTAGTTACACTTTTGATTGGGATGCGCTAAAAATTATGGAACGTGAATCCAACTATAGGAAAAGACTTATCTCCGAGAGGATCCATATCAATAGCAATTCTAATAACATTAATAAAAAGGAAGATATTTTTGCTCTCAATCATTTATACTTTCCTTTATTATAGAAATCAAATTTGTGATTATTCTTCTAAATAGATAGAAGGACAATAGTCAATATTATTTACTAATGTAAGTGTGCATGTGGTTATGTTTACGTATATGAAACGACGCAAGTTTCGTTTCTTAAGTTGTCTTTACATCGTTAGTTTAATCGATCCAAAAATTTTGTTTTACATTTATTTACTTCTTCTAGACCTTTTTAAACAGCATTGATTTTTAAACAGATTTTTAATGTTAAACTATTTTTTAAATCTGCCTTTAATGTTATACCATTCATCTGTAATTTAATTGGTTTCATTCGCCCTTTAAGGATACTAGTGCAACTACTTTAATCATGACACTTGGGAGTATAGGTCCAACATTACGTACTCGAAAAAATTTAGGCGCATTAGCGGTCGAACAGAGCGGGATACAAAATGTTGAAAGCTGGCGATATGTGAAGTGATAGCTGCGACAACTCTGTTTTTATTTTTTGTTTAAGGTTGTTTTTACGATCCAAAAATTGTCCATAATGTTCAAAAATGTGAGTAACATAAAATGTAAATGTAAGAATGGATAAGCGCCACATTTTCTTTTTAGTGCCTTTACATGCGATCGATTTGCCGACTTCAAAAGAGAAATCACGTGCAAACCCCAACAGCAGAACCACCAGTAAAGATGAAAATAGAATGATTGTAAATACAAATTTCTTTTAAAATCTTCTACATTTTCTTAAGGACACTTTTTAAATAATATTTTGTAAATTCAAGATGGAAGCTACTAGTGACTCATTTAATTAAGGAACAAATTTGGTAGTGTATGAAGGAATCATAGCGAGCCTGCAAGACTTGATATGGGCGATTATCAAAATGGTTTCAATTTGTGTGTTCCTCAAAGTTTATTTGATGTTCCTAGCTTTTTTACCGTTTGAAATGCTAAAAGCACACATGGTAATTCTCTTTATTATCCTATATAGAAAAAAATAGAATAAAATTAGTTTGGCATAACTGTTTTGTAATAATGAAATCAGATATGATATTTTCCAAGTGAGCATCTCTAAAATTTCACATATTTAAAATGTGGCGGGGCTGGAAAAATTTGATTAGAAATGTTTATAAATACATTCTTACTGCACTCCATGTAACATACTTGAGCTTATCATTGACTGGTGCAATAAGAAATCGTATCATAAATAACCATTGTAATCATGGTGTAAAACCTGAAACGGATGCTCGTTGAAGAATTTTTGCAAGATATAGCTGATGTTAGGTTTTACCTGCATTCTGTTTTCTTAATTATCAGGAATGCTGACCAAATTTTTGAAATCTTATATAGAATATACTTCGATAGATTTGAAGCTACTCAAGTTAGAGATTTCAGACAACGGCCTGTTAAATTTTACTAATTTCAAAGTAGAAGCTTTAAAATACAATCAATAATCCTAACTTCTCTACTAATTTTTGGCATTTTACAATCATAATCAAAATCTGTTTGAAATAGAGAAAACATGTTTTTATCTTTATACTTTTATACAGTAATTCTGCCGAGACCCTAAATAGATACATACAAGCGAGAATGATTTTCTTTATTATTGTCATTTGCAGTGGCTAGCAGCGGTCGATATTATTGATTTTTTTCAAATACGTTGTACGACAACATGGCCTTGAAAATAAGATAACAGGCAGAGTAGAGAACGTGATTGGTTTGACACACTTGATCTCTGGAAAAATTGTTTCGACTCGTGCTTTCTTTTGGAACGGGTTTTTATTATTATTCAGCGCTTGATTTTCAGAGAAATCTTGTCAAGCGTAATTTGGTTCACAGTTTAACCAATTTGGTTGATACGTATTTACCTCGCAGTCAAAAAACAGAAACAAGAAGAATAATAAACGAACGAATGACCTTTATGAACATTTTCGAGATTAACAATTTATAACACTGACTTCTGGTGTCTGTTTTTTAACAGAGAAACTTTCTTTTATTTTTTCTATGCGATACTTAGCAAAGAATTCAAATACTAATTTTACTGACCAAATTATGACACTGCATTACCTTCAAAGTATGGAACTAAATCAAATAATTATTTTACTGAACTGGATTGCTATACTTGACACTGCTCCAAAGTATTAAAATCATACGCGCAATTTTCCTGCAAACTACTAAAAGTCACAGAAAATTTGTTTTTGATTTGACGGTTTTACAAACTGATACTAGAGGTCTTATTTAAAGAACAAAGCCAAGTTTGCTGAATTAGAGAATTCTTTGCTACTCCATCATCTTTTCTGGATCTTCATAGCAGAAAATTTCATCAATAAAGACGATTCCAGATAGCAGAAATCAGAAACAAAACGCTTCTTTGTTCTTCTCTGTAGTCAAAATCTTTGGCACACCGTCTTTATTTTTCTCCTGAAACTGTCCAAAGGACATTGGTCTTAAGAGAAGGCTGTTATATCTCTCAACGTAAGGTAAAACTGTTTCTTGATAGAACCCTTCTGTTTACGAGACTAAAGGTTCTCATACAGTTTTGCCGATACCAGTTACAATTTCACCATCAAACCACGAATAAAACCAATTTAATTATGTGTTTAAGATATCACTACTTACATTCTAGAAACCACTTACAACAACATTTGCTGGGAAACGCGAAACTAAAAATGTTAGCTTATCTGAATCATGCTAACTACCGGCAAGTCAGATTCTGACAAATCATATTTCCGGAATCTCTTATTCGGAAAAATTGGCAAACGCGCGGCCGCCCACATTGCGGCATATTTTATTTGGAAAAAACGGAGAGCCCACAAAAAAGTAGTAAAAAGTAATACAGAGACTTAAATTATTTCTTTGAACAATTACAACGATTAATCGCTCCCCTAGGCTTTTCAGAAGGGTTTCTACGCTGTTTATTCCCAAGTTTTTGGGGTTTCAAATTCTTCATAATTAAGCATGTCACGAATTTGACTTTCCGGAGGGTGGCGAGACTTCACCTCCTCTTAGCCGTTAATGATTCATATTTGGAAGTTTGTGTGTAATAATAATGCTGTACTTGATAAGCACATTTTTGTTGATTGCATATTAGAAAATGAATGAAAATACTGCACATAGAATGTTTTCCCAACGATTTCTAGAATATGGACGTATTCTAAATATATATTCAGTTTCGCTTTTAATTTCTTAGGAATCGCACTAAAGGGTCAAGCATGTTGTTGAATACAGAAGAAGGAGAGATGAGTCAGGGAGAATCAACATTTTCTTGATTACCATTGGGGCCTCTTCAGCGATCTCGCTGTTTCAGATTTATAAGATTCCGAAAAAACTAAAGTTGGAAGAAGATACTGAACATATCGTCCACTGCAAAGAATTTTGCCACAATCTCATAACACCTGAGGACCAATGTCGATGAGTCATTATCCAAATGGTAAAAAAAGCACTTAGAGGTACATAGATCTTTTCCTCTGCAGCACCAGATGGTATCAAGAACTGTTGGTCCAACAGTTTAGTTCTACATACCAACATCCTGCCCGCATATTCACGTTATATTTAATGTAGGAAATCCCCATTCCACAAATGGCTGGTGATAAGACGTACTATACTCCCATTAAAAAAGGCAACTTTTTAACCTAGACAATTTCAGGCCAATAACTTATTTGAATGCGCTGTATAAGAATTTAACAGCTATCCTTAAGCGCATGCTTAATAGATGAATTGAAATTGTGTGGCTTATCGTGTGTGTCTGTTAGAAATTTTAAAGAATCATCCATACAGAACTAAATGCATGGATTTTGATACCCCTATGGAAAAGTAGATTTACTATCTTATGTGGAAATTATCCTGGGACAACGAACGTCACCTTCCAGAGGCGCGTCTTTCAGTGTGATAGCGTGAGCCCACTGCTCTTTTGCATCATATTTCTGACTCTATTTCTCGCACTACTTAATTCCCCTGGATACTTTAGAAGCAACAGTTACTATAGCAAGCACAAGGTCACTTAGGTACTTCATATGGAGGACCTGAATATCTATGCTTCTGGTGCAAGAAAACTTTAACTTTCTTTATGTATCTTTAAGGAGTACAAAAGCAAGATTTTTATGGACCTTGGATTGAAGGCGTGAGCTAAATTACATCTGGACGAAGAAAAGATTATTATCCTTTCCAATAGCCATGAGCTACTACCATGCTTGCTGCCCTGGTTTTACTCTAATTAGTTGATGCAGTTAAATGGACAACATCAGAAGTTAGGAAAATACATTACTCCATCTGCTTGCTTTAGTTTTAAAATCCGAAACGGAAAAATACTCATTGTCGAAGGGCAAACTCTTGTCTTTCTCAGATCATTAGGGCTTAATTCAGGTACAGATGGTTACTATTTTACATGCCAAGATGTTGTCATATTCCCCTTATAGTATACCGTGACGGTGTTGGCTGCAACCCACCATGTTGTCCGCAACCTCCCTGTGATAGATGATTTAAGAGGTGGGAAACTATTATTGGGTCGTAACCTCAAAGATATACCCGTGTTCCAAAAATAGGCCAAGATCCTTGCGAGGTGTATGCAGACAGCTTTCATCTTTGGGCCACTTTATGTTCTCAAGACACACGAGGGTTTCGCCAGTCTTATTTTGTGATTTCTTTGTGCCCTATGGCCACCCATCTTGTGGTCGTGAGACATGGCCATAGATGTGATTTATAATGGTACTACTGGAAGCCGGTGACATTTTTATGAAGCAGTTGCTGGCAGTGGGACCAAATGGTGCTTTAACTTTTTTTCTTTCATCATGTATTAAAAAGAAGTATTAGACAACAACCTCAGAATTCCACTGAGCGAAACTGTCATCCAAAAATGGCTTTCAGTAGAATCGCGGTAAGTCATACCTATGGTCACACGTCACTATCACTAAATTGGTGGTAACAGGTCACGATGAATTCTCGACGATAGGGCGGTGAAACTCTCGTGTCTCTTGAGGACGTAAAGGGATGCAAGGATGGAAGCTTCCTACAGTCTGTCAAGTTAAAGCGTGGGTGGCTTTACTCGCAGTCGGTAAGGTGTATCGACATGATTTTGGTGTCAAAATATTAAGAAGAGCTCCCTC
>NC_046665.1:104263943-104275671 GCF_010883055.1 Belonocnema kinseyi | reverse complement strand
AGGGAGCTCTTCTTAATATTTTGACACCAAAATCATGTCGATACACCTTACCGACTGCGAGTAAAGCCACCCACGCTTTAACTTGACAGACTGTACACCAATCTAGCATCCGTTTCGCGTGTGATTGTAGGTAATTAGATTCAAGACGAACTTTTGAACACTTTCCATGCACAGTCTACCAAATATTACGTATTTGATCACAAATTGATCACGGTACGCATTCTTTCTTTCCCATCCAATATTCTTGTACATTTGATGCAAGCGTCTTTTGGCCTTTTCATCCATCGTTAGTTTAAGTCTTCGATTTGAATTAGAAAAAGTTCTCGCATTAACATAAACTGAGCAATTGATGGTCCAGAGGTGGGACTTCTTCCAGATATCCTCACAAAGAAAGGCATCAATTTCAGTCAGAACTTGGGGTTTAGGAGGAAAGTGCATGTAAATGTTACTTCTGGTCTTAAAATCGCTATTGTCTCTCAGAAGGAAAATTTTTTCCACAGTTGAGCTTAATGTGACTTCCTTATTCCCTCTGGAGCTCTTTCAGGCATTTTCTTAAAGAGGTAGGCACGTTGATTTCACAATTCCTGACGCGAAACCCGCTGAAACTCTGGGGTTTTCTTAAACAAGAGAGTTTGCTAACGCTCCATAAATCCTACGTGAGCATGGATAAGGCAAACCTGGTAGCAGACTAACAAATCATTCTTAAGTTGATTCGTCCACTCAATGTGGGCGTTTTACCGGTTCTTCGTCGTATTTCGATCTACTTCATTCTCAGCACCCCGAATTCTAGGGCAATCTGACCTGTTTTCCGGCCGATCCTCGGGTGCTCTGCGCTCTTTATTCTTTTGAAACGTATCTAAAACATTTGTATGGTTTGGTGGTGGCATTTTTATTACCACGGACAGCTAAGATAAGTTTCATCCATCCTTGTAGAGACCCGCATGCAAGGATAAGGTTGCGTACTCTGAGAGGCCGCCCGGTATCCTAAAGTCACTTCTATCACAATCACAAAAGAAGAAATCATCAGCATTGTGGAATCCACAATATATACCCTTTCACCCAAAAACGAATGACATACCACGATTTCCTCAAACTTAACAGAACAAAAAAAATTGCAATTAAAAACTAAGTCCGAATAAAGATATAATATTACGCGCAGACAAAGGCAACATTACAATAATAATGAATAAGGAAGTCTATAACAACAAAATCGCGGACCTTTTACTGACTCTACATACACAGAACTTAAAAAGGACCACACAGAAACAATAGTCAGTAACACAAAAACCCTTATCAAAGACTCTAAAGTTGGCAAACAAACAATATCTTAATTAATACCGAGAAATCCTATCTCTCCAAGACTTAATGGACTCCTGAAAATCCACAAAAATAACATTCCACTCAAATCGATCGTCAGTGTAATAAATTCACCAAATAACAAACTAGCACGTTTCCTGGCTACAAAACTAAATCGTTTTTTAAAGATACTCGATCACTAACGTCCAAAACTCATTTGACTTTATCAAAAACATACCACAGATTCACATGCAACCTAAAGACTTCATAGTGAGTTCCTATAAAGTATCGCTCTTCAAAAAAATAGTTATCTATGATACGATTAATATTATTAAATCTTTTCCAAACTCCCCTGCCAAGCTCATACCTTTGACAGAACACTGTCTCAACAATTCACCATGAACTAGATAAACTAAATAAGTTTTTCGATTTTATCAGTCGATTATATCGTAATATTTAAGTCACCATGAAAATAAATGAACGTAAAATTGTCTTTCTTTGACGCACTAGTTTGCAAAAGAACACCCATTTCAAAACCAATCATTCATCGACTCCCTTCTATAGAGCGCTCTATCCTTAATATATAAAGATAACGTAGAAAGGAACTATAAAACTTCAAACAAAATCCTAATACAGAACAAATACACAAAAAAAACAAATTGATAAAGCAATAAGAAAAAACAGTTGAAAAACAAGTCAACACAAGGTGCTAAAGAAATAGGGAAAAAAATTACCTCCATCCTACCCTACATCCAAGGTGTCACAGAAACAATAGGTATAATTTTCTACAAACACAAAATCCAAACTATATTTAAAACACCTGCGAAAATAGTATAACCACTAAATTACCGTCAAGTGAGAAAGGGACACATCAGTGATCCTAAAGTATATAAAATCCCTTGCTCTTGTGGCAAACTCTATATTAGAGAAACCGAGAGAGTGATGAGCCAAATTATAAAGGAATATGAGAGCCCTGAAGAAGGGAAGTGCAATGTTCGCAAAACGTTGTCAAAATTCGTAGTGTTCTACACAATTGTAACTCAAAATATCTCTTTTTTTAAAACAAATTATCTTAAAAGCATTCAATCTATTATTAATCATACTACGGTATGTAAATTTATTAAACAAACTTATTTCCATTAAATAGACAATGAATTGGTATTTTTGTTTTCATTTTGATTAGAATAATTGAGCGAACTTTAGCTAGTTATGAAATTTCTTCTTCATGAACAAGCATAGTCCTCGTTTTGCAAAATTTTTGCGATGAGCGGAATAATTTTGTTATAATTGAAAATCACCTATTTTGCTCATTTTAATTATTTGAATGAAACAAATACAAGGATTTACAACAAAAATTTCTATTGAACTTACCGTAAAAAGTCGTATACACCTTCACAATATAACTTACTTTCAATAACTTAACAAGGACAATATCTGTTAAGGATTCAAATTGTATTATAATATGCAGCAAAGAAATTGGCAGCACTCAGCCAGATTTTGTACAGAAAAATCAATATTTCACATGTTCATGTATAAAGAAGTCAAAAGCGGAACAGAATAAAGAATCACAGTTGAAAAAGGGACATCGTAAATACTAAGCGTTTGATCAATTTTTTACTTTGCCTTCTTAAACTTTCTAAATTTCCAAAATGTTTTCAAAGTGCATTATTTCTTCGTTCGTTTTCCTTTCAATGTATGAATTTAAACAATGCAAGGAAAACATAAATCGACTAATTTGGCTGAAAGGTGTAACAAAATACGTTTCACAAGATTCTTCTATATTTCAAACGATGCTGATCATTGATGAAGATCTATTCTAAATGAAGGTAAAAGTCGAAACACTTCTTCGAGAAATCAATCATATCAAACCAAGTATGCATCTTCTTGTGCGGAATGAAACTATAAAGGAAGTTATTGGAAATTTAAAGCAACTGAAAGCATTTGAATCCCCAACAACGACATTTTTCATAATAATTGATTCCATTCAGAACAACTTAAATATTGCAAGAGAAATAATCAAACTGATTAGCATCTTGCTAGGAGGTCGTTCTCGACCAAAGTTACTTGTTCTTCCATTCACTGATGGACAAAAGTCGCTGGATCTTAGGAAGAAAAAAATTCTTCGAACTGCTTGGAATAATTAATTCCTGGACGTCAGTATTTTTTATACCGTTAGAAATATATCCAAGGTGCAGTATTTTAATCCATTTATGGACATTTATTTAACGAAAGGTGACTCACGAGAAACAGAGCTTTTTCCAAACAAGTTTCAAAACATGAATCACTACCATTTAACTGTCGCTACTCTGCATCTTCTCCCACATGTTTACATCGAATACAACGCATCTGGATATCGTGTTAACTATTCTGGGAGTGACGTACTCATGCTGAATGCTTTTGCAAAAAAGATGAACTACACTGTTGAATTTGATGCGGGACTTAATGAAGATGATGCGGGAGCTTAAATATTTCTGAATTTACTTTCAAACAAGTTGCAAGTGTCTCTCATTCGGACCCCGATAGAGAAGGTTCATCAAATTTATATTCTAGAGAATATGGTAATTGGATTAGGAAGTATTAACGCTTTATCACCAACATTTCAAAATCAGGTACATTTTAATGATTTAAATTTCGTACATGCCCTTGCCTGTATTTCAGTGTTTTCAGCAATGATCTGGCTGCTGATGTACGCGTTGAAACATTACTCCAATTACTGGAATTTGTCTCTTACGCTGCAGGTCGTATTGAGTTTAACAGTTTCTCAAGAACCTGTAAAATGGAAATCAAGGGTCATATTTGCCTATATTATCATTCTCAGTGGCATGCACACTTCAAAAATTTACGCAATGCTTACCAGCAATAATTTTAAATCTGAATCGGAACTAAAATTAAATACATTGGGTGAGTTGGATAAATCAGATCTTGCTCTTCAAATAAAGCCACTCGTAATGCATCGTTTTTATAGTGGAAATTATTGCTGCGAAAATCAGTGCAAGAGGATGAGTAGCAAGCTGAGGGTGAGTCACTTTTAAGATCTTATAAAGGTTGTGAATTATATGACGTTTGCTATTGCAAGATCAAGAAAACAACATTTCTAAAATAAGTTAAGTTCAATTGCTTTGGTTTGTCGACAAGTAAACAATTTCAAGTTATAGAGAAGATAAATTATAGAGAAGGTTATCTCAGGATTATAGGAATGTCCATATATCCAGTAGATATCAGCTGAATTTTTATAGGACATCTGGGCGTAAATATAGTTTGAAGCAGCATAATCATGCTCTGTATGCTTAAATTAATTTGTTACATGTACGCATTGAAACACTCCAGTAATCATAGGCATTAGTATTTTACAATGAAGGTTGTGTTGGATTCTTGATTTCCTCAAGAATCTATACATTGAAATGCAAAACTCATATTTATCAATATGATTATTGAAAGTTCCGTTTCCTGCTTAAAATTGTATGCAATGCTCGCCATCCGCAACTTTCTACCCATCCCTGAGCATTATATCGTAACATTAGCTTATTTGGATGAAGCCGTTCTTGCACTTGCGGTTAATGTAGTAATTATTGATTGGATGATTAAGCGCATAAAAAATTTGAAAATGAGAAATAAATCACGGGATCTATTTTCCAGTAAAAAAAAGGCTGTGTTCTACGTGCAATAGAAAATGAGAATATATTGTATGCTTTAAGAGCGCTGATGGAACTGTTATAACCATTGCATTTAAATCACCTTCCATAACAGCAACAAAAGAATTCTATCTTAAAGGCGGTTCTGCTTACGTTGAGGAGTTAAATAATCTTCTTTTAAGATTGATGTCATTTAAATTTTTTAAAAAGTAGAATAAAAACATTGTGTCTGGCGTCATCCACACAATTGAAGTTTTTAAGAAGATAAAAAGAGACTGAGTACCTACTATGGAATAAGTCACTTTTTGAGTCTTTGATAAACCGTGAATTATCTGATGCAGTTTCGTTCTTACCAGAATTAAACAGACAAATTTTGTGAATAAGCCGACACACTCTCTCCTATATCATGCAGGTTTTTGACAGATTGAAGAAAAAATGAGTATATACAATTTCAGAAATTCCCTCTAAACGATAAAGTCGGTCCTATAAACGTTAAAGTAAAATACTTTGAAAGCAGTTTTGTTTCACTCTTAAACGATCTAGTTTAACGCTAAAAGTATGCACTTTGATGGTTAAATGATGCATTTTAGTAGCGCTGTGATGCGATGCCACGCATGCGCGTAAATTATTTTTAGGTGAGGGTTCGTCCTATTCAAACTGTTAAACTGCACCTTCTAAGCGTTAAAGTAGAATCACTTATCGAAACTTTTGTAGATTTTTGTGAACTTGCTTGTATTAATATTTAGTAGCATGGTTGTTATATGTGGTTGATTTGTCATTATGTGAGGAAGGTATGTATCGAATGCAATTATGTAAATGGTCTGCAAGACTTGGTATGAGCGAGTATCAAAAATTTCTCATTTTATATGTTTCTTGAAAGTTGTTGGATGTTCCTAGCCTTTTTTTCACCTTCTCAAAAGCCTTAAATATTTATGGTATATATAATATATAATATAGAAAATAGTATATAATATATATAATATATAAAATCAGGGTTAAAATCTAACACAGTGAGAACAAAAAGTCATGGTTACCGTATATGGGAATACGACGTACTATTGATTCTGCGTTTCTGCATCGGATATTTATTTTTTCTCAATAAAAATTAGAGAGGCTTGCAACATAAAATGACAGTTAACAGTTTCTCAAGAACCGGTAAATTGGAAATCAAGGGTCATACTTGCCTATATTGTCATTGTGAGTTTCGTGTACTCTTTAAGCATTTGTGCAATGCTCACCAGCCACAGTTTTAAGTCTGATTCGCAACTAAAACTGTATAAATTGGATGAGTTGGATGAATCACGCCTTACCCTTGAAATCAACCCTGTCGCAATTAATTGGATGAGTCCGCGCATTGAAAAGTTGGGCATTGTGAAGAAATCTCGGAGCAAGTTTTCCAACGTAGAAGAATGCGCTCTCCATGCAATTTCAGAAAAGAATATAAGTTGTTTTATGTTAAAAACACAGTCGAAGTGGTTTAATTCGCACCTTAAGGATGCGGATGGAACTGCTTCAACCGTAACAGTGGCAGAACCTTTGATAACGTCAACAGAAGGATTCAATCTAGAACCACGGTCTCCTTATGTTCAGCGATTTAATAGTCTCCTCTTAAGACTGATGGCATTTCGACTCTTCGAGAAGTCTTGCATCTGTACTTCTTGTCGTATTTCTCACCTCTGGCATCATTTTCATGGAGGAAATTTTTGCTGCAAATATCAATAAAAGAGAATGAGAAGCAAGTTGAGGATAATTCACTGTTGGAATCTTATGTAGATTGTTAATTATGTGATGCTTGTTTTCTTCAGAAGTAAGAATACAAAATTTTGAGAATGGACATTGGTACTTCGTTCTTGTTTGCATCAACATATTGTGAGAAACTCAGTTTATTTTTAAGAAGGGAATTTCTATATGCCTTGAATGTTTATACAATAGTCTTCACCTTTCTTTGCGAAGAATATAATGGCCGATTTGAAAATAATTCCCTCTAAACGATAAAGTCGGTTATTTAATCGTTAAAGTAAAATACGTACTTTAAAATCAGATTTGTTTCACTCTTAAACGATCTAGATTAACGCTAAAAGTATGCACTTTAATGGTTAAACGATTGCATTTTAAAAGCGCGATGAAGCGATTCCACGCATGCGCGTAAATTATTTTTCGGTGAGGGTACGTCTTATTTTAAGCGTGAAATTATTATTATTGTTATTCACAAAATTGGCAAATTTTTTACGTAAGAACAGTGAAATATCGATTTTGTTCTATAAAATCTGGATGAGTGCTACCAATTTCTTTGCTTCATATTACATTTATATTTGATTCCAGAACTATGGCTTTAGTAGCAGAATAAATTTCTTAACCAGTTACTGATTCTTCGTTTTTCATCATCTATTAACATTAAAAAAAATTACAAATTTCATTAATTTCGTAATGATAATCAGAATAATGTTTTGCTTTAATCAACAACTAGCTAGTCATAAAACAAATTAAGTATGCTTATATGTTAGATCTTCTTTTTCGTTTCATCAATTAGCATAGTATGAGCTCTAAGTGCCAAAGCTATTAATTGTAAATTATTCAGTGAGACTGATTACAAATTTATGCTGCTTTGCATTGCATGAAACATTGCATTTAGGGCTGATGCATTTAAGAAACTCAATTGATTCAAATCTACCTACTTTTTAATTTTTGAAAATAGAAGTTGAATCTATCCAATCCAGTTGCAAAATTTATAGCAAAGAATCCTTGTCATCCTTCTTCATCGCCTTTCAGATGAGAGCGACTTAAGCTTTATTTAAAAGTAACTGTTAAAACTTAAAAATGAAGCTTATCTTCTGAACAAAAACATTGAAAAAAGTACATTGCTTATTGATTAATCGATTGGAGATTCATATTCACTGTTTTCCATGCAAACATTGGGGAAAAATGCAAAAATGAGACTGTCAGTTAATACGGATTGATTTTCTAAAGTATGTCTGGGAATAGTTGTGTGCCTGATAAGTACATTTCTGTTAATTATCTTAATTTTCTTACTTACTGTTCTAATTATGATTCATACAAGCAGCTGTCTAAAAGTCAGATGCAGCTCATTTGGTTATCCAGTCAACTATTCTGGAATAGTTGACTGCCCAAGAAATAAGAAACGATTGAACGCTAGCGCTTTGTAATGGGTATTTTAAAATTGCAGATTGAATAACTAATGGTTCAATCGTAAATGGACTCCGGATGTAAAACCTTTTGTTTGTTCATGCCTGAGTGACCACTGAAAACTCCGCACACTCCGCGCATTACACTTTATTCCGACTTGCGGCACGGCGTCAATTTTCGGAATAAATATATCGGGAAATTCTATTTTGGGATGCCACTGCATTTGACTCAGCAAATCTACATTGAGAGATTTACTCAGTTTATCGTTCGTGAAAAATGTTTAATGGGATAAACTAACCTCAAAAAATTCAATTGGCGATTAACGATCAATTTCAGTCGGAAAATGCAAATTAGCAGTCATACTACCAATCGGATTTTTATAATTCAAGTATATCAAAATTTGACATTTATTAAAAAAATACTAATTATGCTTTCATTAACACATTAAACTAATTTTTTTCAATAATAATAAAGCTAAAAGAATAGACAAACACCGCGTCAATGATATATAAGCCCACTAAAAAGAATGAAACCATACTTCAAATAAAGAAATAACATTTATAAATTTATTAATTGCTCAAGATAGCAGGCCGAATATATAAGGGTTGCTTTGCTTGCTTCTGGGGTCAGTTTTTCAACTAAAAAAGTTTGGTTTTCTTTTTTCCTTTTTATGGTTCGTAACCAGATTAAAAGAAGCATTTTCTGTTCGTACTGAAATAGATTTTACTTAATCAATTCTGCGAGAAGTATTGAAGTTAAAAGTTCGATTTTTTTAAACTGATAGTAGACAGAACAAGGTGTTACTAATTAAAAAATTTTACGTATACATACTGAAGGCTTTATTGAAATTACAAAGCTAAATTTCCTGAAAAATTAGGGGATTTGGAGTTTGCTGCCTAAAATAATTTAAGATTAAATTGATTTAATTATTAATTAATTAATCAACTATCGCCGGATTTACTTCTAGTATTACACCTGATATGTCCAGTTCTGCTAATGAAATCCTTTTTATTTCCGATTTCGATTGCAAATTGATGCTTTTGAGCCAGAACATTGCAGAAAAGACTACAATTGGGATTAATGCGTACAGGAAACTCAACTAGCAAAAATATACCTCATTTTTCAATTTTGGTGTGAAAGCGTTGAAACTTCTGAATGCAATTACTTAATGTTATAAAAGGTAGATTAAAGTCAATAAATAACATATAATATATTTATTACTCTTATTCTCACGATATATATATATACTATAAAGTGGTATTTTTTTCGATTTTCATTAGAATAAGTGATTTAAAGTTCTTCACATAGTTTTGAAATAGATTAGATTCTATAACAAAAAATCAAATTTGTCGACAAAAATTGTATACACTCTTACAATATGACTTATTTTCAGTAATCTAACAATGAAATATATCTCAAGGACTAAAACATGAATATGAGAGGCGAAGAAATTGGTAGCACTTAGCCAAATGTTATTCAACAAAGTCGATAATTCACACTATGCTTGAGTAAAACCGTCAGAAGCAGAACAGGATGTAGAATCACAGTTAAACAAGGGACATGAGAAGTAGTAGGCATATGGTCAACTTTTTAATTTATATTCTTGTCATTTTTTACTGTTAAAAATGTTTGCAAATTTTATTATTTCTTTCCTATTTTTCCTTTCATCGTATCAATTTTGCCACTGCAAAGATGAAATAAATCAAATCATTTGGCTCAATGGTGTAGCAAAATACGTTGCACAAGATTCGTCTATATTTCAGACGATGCTGATTATTAATAAAGATCTATTCCAAAAGAAGGCAAGCGTGGAAACACTTCTTCGAAAAATCAGACGCGTCAAACCAAGCTTGCATCTTGTTGTGCGAAATGAAACTATCGAAGATGATATCAGTAATTTAAAGCAACTGAAAGCTATGGCTGCTCCATTAAGGACGTTTTTTATAATAATAGACTCCATCCAAAACCACTTAACTATTGCAGCAGAAACAATTAAACTGATCAGAATCTTGCTAAAAGGTCGTACTCGACCAAAATGTCTTTTTCTTCTATTCTCTGATGCACAAAAGTCGCTGGATTTCATTGTGAAGAGATTGCTTCAAACTGCTTGGAACAATCGATTTCTGGACGTCAGTATTCTCGATATCGTTAAAAATACGTCCAAGATGCAGTACTTCAATCCATTTACGGACGTTTACTCATCGAAAATGTACTCAACAGAAACCGTACTTTTCCCAGACAAACTTCGAAATATGAATCATTACCATTTATCAGTCGCAGCTGTGCATTTCCCCCCAAATGTGTACATCGAATACAACACATCCGGTTTTCGAGTTAAATATTCTGGGGCTGACATACTGATGCTGAATGCTTTTGCAGAAAAGATGAACTTTACTATTGAATTTAATGCAAACATAAATGAAAAGACAGCAGGATCTTTTATCTTACAGCACTTATTTTCGAGCAAAGTGCAAGTCTCTCTCATCCGAACTCCGGTACAAACGGTTAATCAAGTTTATGTTCTGGAGAATTTGGTAATTGGATTAGGAAGTTTTCATGCTTTGGCGCCAAAATTGCAGAATCAGGTACATTTAGATGATTATAATTTTGTGCGTGCACTTGCCCCTATTGCTGTGTTTTCTGCAATGCTCTGTCTGTTGATGTACGCATTAAAACACTACAGCAATTACTGGAATTTGTCATTAACGCTGCAGGTCGTATTGGGCTTAACAGTTTCTCAAGAACCGGTAAATTGGAAATCAAGGGTAATATTTGCCTATATTGTCATTTTGAGTTTCGTGTACTCTTCACAGATTTACGCAATGCTCACCAGCCACAGTTTTAAGTCTGAATCGCAACTAAAACTACGTACATTGGATAAGTTGGATGAATCAGGGCTTAGCCTTGAAATTAACCCTGTCGCAATTAATTGGATGGGTCCGCGCATTCAAAGGTTGAGCATTGTAAAGAAATCTCAGAGCAAGTTTTCCAACGTAGAAGAATGTGCTCTCCATGCAATTGCAGAAAAGAATATAAGTTGTTTTATGTTAAAAACACAGTCGAAGTGGTTTAATTCGCACCTCAAGGATGCGGATGGAAATGCTTTATCCATAACAGTGTCAGAACCTTTTATAACGTCAACAGAAGGATTCAATCTAGAACCAGGGTCTCCTTATGTTCGCCGATTTCATAGACTCCTCTTAAGACTAATGGCATTTGGACTCTACGAGAAGTGGAATAAAGACGTTGTGCCAAGGATTTCGCCTACAGAGAAAAACAAAGAAGCGCTAGATGACTTGGCAATCAGTCACAATGAACTTCTCCCAATTCTTGCATCTGTACTTTTGGTAGGATTTCTGACCTCTGGCATCGTTTTTATAATGGAAATTGTTGCTGCAAATATCAATAAAAGAGGATGAGAAGCAAGTTAAGGATAATTCACTGTTGGAATCTTATATAGTTGTTAATTATTTGAAGCTTGTTCTCTTCAGAAGTAAGAAGGAAAAATTTTGGAAATAAACACAGGTATTTCGTTCTTCTTTGCATCGAAATATGTTTTAGAAGAAATTTCATCTTTATGGAATAAAAATACAACTATTCGGTAGAGAACTCAACCACTTTTTTGAAAATTTGTCTTTTCGGTTTTAGAATTCTCT
>NC_046665.1:104261870-104263843 GCF_010883055.1 Belonocnema kinseyi | reverse complement strand
AAAAGACAAGTTTGCAACAAAATTACAAAAATATCAATTTTAAACCAAAAATAGAATAGGCAATTTTTTAGTTAGGGAAACAAATTGAAATAAATGTTAACCCATAAAATGAATTTTCACTCAAAACAGATACATGTTCAGGTTAAAATAGAATAGTTAAATTTTCAGTAAAAAAATTAATGTTCAAGTCAGTAAAATAAACTTTCAACGAAATAGTTATATTTTCAATCAAAAAAATGAATTTTCAGAGAAACAGATTATATTTCTACACATAAAAACGTCTAACACAAAATAAATGAGCTACATTTTCAGATAAAGAAATCAATTGTCAACAAAAAAAAACAACTAAATCTTAACCAAGGAAATTAATTTTTTAACCAGTAAGAGAAATTTTTAACCAGGACCCATTCCTTCGGCTTGCGGGTTCGATTCTCGCCTCGCACTCTGGAAGAGTCTCGGTGGCCCATGCGGTGAACACTAGCCTAGCAAGGGAGTTGTTGATCTCCGGAGAGTCGTGGGACCGGTACCTCTAGAGAAAAAGGTTTTCTCTAAGTACTTAAGGCTGTTGCTCTTGGTGGTTCGGAACCCACCTTAAACTGTAGGTCCCCCTTCCACCACCAAGTAAGTGTGTGGAGGGTGTGTAAAGGAATAGAGAAGGTGTAAGAAAAATGTAAACCCTTAGGGGACACATTAGAAGCTTCCACTCATAAGAGATTCTAATTAATCACTCAATGTCCATTTCTAAGCATTTATCTCCAACCAAATCTGTTACAAATTCTGAGGTAGACTGTATTTATTTTAGTTAATTTATAGATTCAGTTATAAGACCAATTAAGTATTATACCGATCAGTGTTTGTATAAATAAGTAATGAGCTTGTATTATTCTGTTCCTTTGAGAGCTATTTAGCCCTAGGAACTTTTATTTAAAAAATACAAATACAGATACATTAGTCAATAATATTGATTAATGTCCTTCTATCTATTAAGGAGAATAATCACAAATTTGATTTCTGTAATAAAGGAAAGTATAAATGACTGAGAGCGAAAATATCTTCCTTTTTATTAATATTATTAGAATTCCTATTGATACGGATCCTCTCGGAGATAAATCTTTTTCTATAATTAGATTCACGATCCATAATTTTTACATTATCCCAATCAAAAGTGTAACTGAAGTTATATTAGTGTTTTTGTAAATAACCAACTCTGTTTTGTTTCAATTCATATGTTCATTTATCCAAGTTTTAAGAGATCTTTTTGTTTCACCCACATAATATGCAGGACATTGTTTGTAAAAAAATTTGTAAACTAGATTCGTTTTATCCCATTTTTCAGAAATATCTTTACCTAATTTGATTACAGAATTAAAGTTTTTGATTGTAGGAATCGTAAAAATATCTTAAATATTTAAAGTCCAAGACAATTTTATAAAATTATTGAAAAAAGGAAGATAAACCTTAAGTTGACCCAGATCCGAACGAATCTAATTATTATTTACTACCTTGTTGAGAGAGTGATATTTTGTTTTGTCCCTACGGACGTTTCTGTTTTTATTAATAAAACAAATTGGATAATTATTATTGATCAGTAATTGTTTCATTATTTCAAATTTGTTTAAGCTAAAATTATTATGAGATAATGGAGTTCAATGAAATTAATTGTAAATGAATAACATTTTATAATAAGAATTGAGTGATTAGCTTTATTGAGCCAATTTTTTCTTTATACAAAACATTACACATAAAAAATACAGTACAGTAAATAACTCTCCCTTTAAATCAATCAATTTCTGTAAATGAGGATGCACTATTGTCGACCTATCTGTAATATAGAAGAGGAATACAATCATAAATATTTTTTAACTTTTTGAATATATCTTTGGCTAAAAATGTAAATTTTCTACGAAATAGTTAAATTTATAACAAAACAGTAAAATTTCAACCGAAAAATACGATCTTTTTAAAAACATAGT
>NC_046665.1:104249863-104261770 GCF_010883055.1 Belonocnema kinseyi | reverse complement strand
GATTTAACTAAACCATTTGCTGTGGAAAATTTAAATTTTTGTACTAAAACTTATTTTTTGTTAAAAATTCATTTCTTTTGTTAAAAATGTACCTATTTTGTTTAAAAAAATTTTCTTCTTGGTTCAAAATTTATTTCTAACCTTAACTAATTTGTTGAAACATTGTCTTTTTAGTAGAAATTTTATATTTTGAATTGAAAATGAAACTATTGGGTTAAAAATTCATTTTATTATGAAAATTCATCATTTAGTGAAAAATTAATTTCCTTGCTTAAGGATTAAACTCTTTTTTAAATTCTTCTTTTAGGCTCTAAAATTAGTCTTTTTTTATTAAGGATCCAACTTTCTTTGATCGAAGAGTCATCACTTTGGTTGAAGATTTAACTCTGGTGTTAATAATTGATTTTTTTGTTAAAAATTCATTTTTTGAACTTAAAAATTGATCTTTATGAGTTCAAAACTCAACTGTTTGATTAAAAATTCATTTATTTCACAAATTTCTGACGTAAATTGTTGATCATCTCTCATAAAAGTCTACTACTGAAAAAATTATTCAAGTACACTTTCTTTTAATGAAACAAAACATATTTAAATGTAACAATTTTTTTAAAATTTTTTACTAATTTTATTCAATTAGCACAAATTTTCTTTTCTTTATATAAATATTTGGTTAAAGTCAAAATTTACTTTTCTCTGCTATACGGTCAAACGAATGTTTGTTTATTTTGAATATAGTTTTAGTTAAATTCAGATAAAGTTTTGTTTAATTCAATAAAAAAAAATTTCAATCAAATGAACTGCGATTAGATATCCCGGCGACTAGATGTCATGGCGACTAGATGTCCTGGCGACTAGATGTCCTGGCGACTAGATGTCCTGGCGACTAGACGTCCTGGCGACTAGATGTCCTGGCGACTAGATGTCCTGGCGACTAGATGTCCTGGCGACTAGACGTCCTGGCGACTAGATGTCCTGGTGACTAGACGTTCTGGCGACTAGGCGTCCTGTCGACTATGTTTCCTGGCGACTAGACGTCCTATCGATTAGATTTCTTAACGACTAGACGTCCTGGCGACTAGATGTCCTGGTGACTAGACGTCCTGGCAAACTAGATGTCCTGGCGACTCAGAATCATCAAATGTTGAATTAATAGGGGCAATGGAATATGATGATAAGTCTGGAACTGGAAACATAATAAAAGTCTTTAAAAGGTCATTAAGCAGAAAATTACAATCGATAGATTCGTACTTAGGCGGGATGAGGTGTAAACGTCTAAGAAGATGCCAAATATCCTCTTTTTTGTCTCTATGTGCAATCTCGTTATGATTGTATCGATTAAACGCATCTCTAATATTAGTTTGAACTAAGTTCCTGAGTTTACGAAATTCAGCTAGTATTATACTGTTTTTTGTTCCTTTTGCAAGTCGGCGCTTGTCATTACGTTCCCTCATCAGATTTTTAATTTCAGGTGTGATCCAGGAGGCAGCTTTATTGACATTTTTAGGAACGTATAGCGGTGAAAATTTGTTGAATGCAGATACTAGATAAGTAGTAAGAGCGTCAATTTTATTATTTATATCTATATCTAGTAATATGTTTTCCCAATCATACGTCATAAGGTGTTCGTGAAATGCATATTCATCAATATTAGAGAGATTTCGCACCAGCCTTTGTGTTGGTATTGAATTTAAATTATAGGAAAATTGAAAGGTAATGTTAATCAAGGCATTGACTTACAATCAGTAAGTCAATACGAATACTGGAACGATCAGTATGGTGAGTGGAATCGTGAGGTACAATCGAGAGCCCCAAAGAGTACACCAAAGATGTAAGATATTTAGTAGGATTGGAAGTGAGATTTAAGTTAGTGTTAAAATCTCCAGTAAGGATAATGCTGTTAAAGTTAGGAATAAGTGAAAAAATTACTGATTGAAGCCCTGTACCATAGGAGGCATTGGGTGGCTATAAATTACTCCCACTTAAACACTATCAGAATTTGACTGAACCTTAACAAAGAGAGATTCATTCGTGGGATAAGTTGCCACTGGACTCACTTCAACCTCAGTCCCACTCAAACTGTTATGAAGAAAAAGATAAACTCCATTGATGTATAAAGAGCAACATTACAATGTGAATACGATGCATAAAAATATTCAATTGGTAGATTTGGCGCAAGACTGAATTAGCATAGTAATAAATACAAATTAAAGCGTCAAATTAAGATCCGCAATCATTCAGAGGCACATCACATAATGTGGCCAGAATGCATTGAATTGCTGTATGAAAGAAAATATGACTTAATATGTATAAACAAAATGCTGTATATTTACTATAAGTGTTTAAGCAGGTGAAGCAGATGTGTCTCAGAAATAACGCAAGGAAATCTAAATACATTTCTATGCAAATAAACAAGATTGATTGAGGATACAGAGTGTGAATGAGTGAAATACATGTATTTAGTTAAGAGTAGCACTTTAGAAAAATTAGTTCTAAAGTTAGTCGGAGAAAAGTTAAGAAAATATTCGACTTAGGCTGTGGTTTCTATTGTAGTCCCTCTACAGATAGAAGGCTTGCAAGATGTAATCTCAGCGAATCGTCCTCTTTACGGCAAAAAAATTCTTTTACCAGAAGTCGAGGTAGAAAAATTCCTTTTGACTTTATGTCTCTCGATCATTTTATCGCGTAAATCCTGACGGTTGAATTTGACGGTTGTGAGTGACGGTGCTTTGATAATACGGTAAATGTTGACAATGTCATCCTTAATAAGAGGTACATCAAGAGCCCTGGGAATCGACTGTACGTTGGACATAAGGTCCTCTTTTGACTTTATTGGAACACGAGAGAGAGAATCTAGGCGGATGGTGTTATTGATGAAATCAGTCTTCATTTCCAAAAGGGTGGAATTCAACTTTTCATTAAATTTCTGTTGTGAAATTTCGAATTCACTAAATCTCGCTAAAATCTCACGAGACTGCGCAAGGGATTCACTTTGGGCGTCCAAAACCACTTGACATAAAAGTTCAACGAGACCTGGAGGTAGAGCAGGTGGATGGACAGGTGTGGTGGTTGGCCCACTGGTGCAGAGGGGGCACTAGTAGTTAAAGAATTACATCCCTTGAAAACATAATCCATCTGCCCCTTTTCAAGTTTTTCAAAGGTCTTTTTTGCGATTTTAACATTAGCACAGATCAAGTGGATGAAACTGTCACACTTCATACATGCTAGAACCTCAGTATCACCCCTAGAAATCACTACGTTGCACTCCGAACCCGCTCCCACGTTAACGTAAATGAAGCGTAATAAAAAAAACTATAACTGTTGTAAAAAGTTTGCACAAATTAGCAACAATAAAACGAGTTAACGCAAAGTTAAAAGTCACAAACAAATCGACCACAAACACTTTTACAACATACTAATTTGAAGCACAAAAAAAACGGAGACACTCAAGAAATCATAAAAGACTGAACCGGAGAAAATCGACACGTCCGTACCCAACCAGTACCCTTTCCATTTTGTGTATGTGGTTATGTTTACGTATATGAAACGACGCAAGTCTCGTTTCTTCAATTGACTTTACATCGTTAGTTTAATCGATCCAAAAAAATGTTCTTTACATTTATTTACTTCTTTTAGACATTTTTAAACAGCATTGATTTTTAAGCCGATTTTTAATGTTAAAATATGTTTTAAATCTGCCTTTAATGTCATACTATTTATCTGTAAAAATATGTGATATTTATTCGGTGTTCTTTTTCATAAATTATCCTGATTTGCCTTCTTTATTCGAAACTTCTTTTGCAATGAAGCTATGAAAGGCAATTTTCAAATATTTATACTACATTCTAGGTTTTTTGCATCGTTACTTGGATATTTAAGTATTCACCGTGAATATCTTTGGAACATCCAGAAAATATTTCCAGATGTCTTACGGTTAACTCAGGGATATAGGAAATTACATATAATTAGCAGATATTTCTTCAATTTTCCAAGGATATCTAGGATATCAAATACAATTTCAAGCAGCATAATTGCGCTCTGCAAGTTATATGATTATTGCAAATTTTTGTTTGCTCTTTAAAATGTTATGCAATGCTCATCAGAATCAACCTTAAGCTGGCTTCTAGATCTGCAAATTGTAACATTAACTGATTTGTGTATAGCCATTCTTGCACTTTAAGTTAATCTAGTAGTGATTGATTGGATGAGTAATGACGTAAAAGAGCTAAGTATAAAAAAGAGTTCGCGGAATCTAATTTCCAAAAAGAATGCGTGTTCTTCGTGCAATAAAAAATGATAATCTATGCCTTTTACCCTTTAAAACATAATTTAATTGGTGTCATTCGCCCTTTAAGGATACTAATGTAACTACTTTAATCATTACACTTGGGAGTATAGGTCCAACATTACATACACGAAAAAAATTTAGGCGCATTCGCGGTCGAACAGAGCGGCATACAAAATGTTAAAAGCTGGCGATATGTGAAGTGACAGCTGCGACAACTCGGTTTTTCTTTTTTGTTTAAGGTTGTTTTCAAGATCCAAAAATTGTCCAAAATGATCGACAATGTGAGTTTCATGAAATGTAAAAATGTAAATGTAAGAATGGATAAGCGCCGCACTTCCGTTTTAGTGCCTTTACATGCGATCGATTCACCGACTTGAAAAGAGAAATCACATTTAACCCCCAGCAACAGAACCACCAGTAATTATGTAAATAGAATGAGGGTAAATAAAAATGTCTTTAAAAATCTTCTACATTTTCTTAAGGACACTTTTTAAATAATATTTTGCAAAATCAAGATGAAAGCTATTAGTGAATAATTTTAATAAGGAATAAATTTAGTAGGGTATGAAGGAATCCTAACGAGCCTGCAAGACTTGACATGGGCGATTATCAAAATGGTTTCAATTTGTATGTTTCTTGCACGGTGATCAATATACCAATAATAAAAATACGTATTTAGCAAATTTATCGTAGTCGGTTGGATTTGATTTATATTATTATTATTGATAAAATTGAATACAATTATAAGATTTTCTCGTTCTAATTGAACTTTTACAATAATTTTTCGGTTCTAAGCTGATTTATAAAGCAGTTTTTTTTATTTTTTTTTATGTTCCCAATCTCGGCTATGGCTGGCTTTTTCCTTCTATAAATGCACGCGCCTTATGAACCACTGCACTCGACACTCTGATGGGTCTTTTAGTAATACATAAGAGCAATGGAAAAAGGAAAACCCAAACATATTTTACCCGCAGTCAAGAAAGAAACATTGATAAAAGTTTATTTGTGCATAATTCAACATAAAAAAAAATAAAAAAAACTGCTATATAAATCAGTTTAGAACCGAAAAATGATTGTAAAAGTTCAATTAGAACGAGAAAATCTTATAATTGTATTCAATTTTATCAATAATAATAATATAAATGAAATCGAACCGACTACGATAAATTTGCTAAATACGTATTTTTATTATTGGTATTAAAAAATGTAAAAACTATTTTCCGGCGCCATTTCGACAAACGAGCAGCTCCGATTTCGTGCAGAAGCGTTTTAGAAAGCTTGAAAACTGTAGAAAACAGTGGCGTTCTCCGTTTTGGATGACATTTTTGTTCAACCTAAACTTGCTTCAGGATCACCGTGCTTAAATGTTATTTCATGTTCCTAGCTTTTTTTGACTTTTTGAAATGCTAAAAGCACATATGGTAATCCGCTGTATTATCCTATATAGAAAAAATAGAAAAAAAATTAATTTGGAATAACGTTTTGTAACAGGGAAGTCAGATTTGATATTTTGCAAGTGTGCTTATATGTCTTATCCTCGATTTGGTAACAACACTGAAGTCCGATGATTGTTTTTTTAGTGAAAAATAGAGATGCCCACAACAAGAAATGGTAAAATTTCCAATTTTAAACACATATTGTATTTTATTCAACTTTTTTAAATTATTTAAAGGTGACACACTGTAAGTTTCATTAGGTTTATATCATTTTTGAGGCCACAACATGAAATCTACCACATTACTTCGTCGATATAGTGTAGAATCGATTTTGTTTCAGGCTATTTTTGTACATTTTATACAAACATTTTTGTACTCACTTTTAGCTTAAGTTATCCTTGCACTCTTAATCAATGTAAAAGCTGAAAAATTATTGAACTGCTTTCATTGTTAGTATTGCTCTATATCAACCAATTACGGTTCAATTTTGTTTCACTACATGCTGATGCTATTTCATTTTGTTTAGAAATAACTTCTCGGTTGAAAAACCACATAGTACATTTTTAAAATTAACAACGAAGTTAATTTTCATCATATTAAAGCACTGAACCTTTGGATGTATTTCCAGCGATTTTAAAAATACTGATGTAAATATTTAAGTTGTTCTGGATAGAATCGATTATCATGAAAATGGCATTCCTATTGAATCCAAACCTTTCAAATTCTTAAAATTACTCACATCCTTCTCGATAGTTTCATTTTTCACAAGAAAGGGGACAATTGGTTCGACATCCTTAATTTCTGGAAAAATCGGTTCGATCCTCACCTCCTTTTGGAATAGACCCTCATTTATAATCAGCAACGTTTGATTTGTAGAGGAATCTTGTTTTACGTACTTTGCTTAACATTTTAACCAATTTGGTTAATTTGCATTTACATTGCAATCTATAAAAGAACGTATTGCAGGAAAATTAAACAACGCATTTAGTAAATTGATAAATATTTCAAAGATGTTTTTAAAGCTGTTTTTTTCCTTCCTTGGTTCGGTAACATAGTCAATTGCCGATTTTACTGATTAGATTCCTATAGCTCATGTTATAATAAGTTCGATTTCAGGTGTTGCAAACGATACCTAAAATAGCACTTTAAGAGCATTTATTTAGGGGACTTAGGTTACTTCGGATATTTTAGTATCGAATTCTCATTGCACTCCATGTAACATATTTGCGTTTCTTATTGACTGGTGCAATAAGAAATCTTATTATAAATAACCATTGTATTCATGGTGTAAAACCTGAAACGGACACATGTTGAAGAATTTTTGAAAGATATAGCTGGCGTGGGGTTTTACCTGCATTTTGTTTTCTTAATTCTTAGGAATTTTTTGATACTTTATACTTTTATATAGTGATTCTCCCGAGATTCTAAATAAATACATGCAAGCGCGAATGTTTTTCTTTATTTTTGTCGTTTGCAGTGGCTAGCAGTGGTCGATATTATTGATTTTTTCAAATACGTTATACGACAACATGGCCTTGTGAATAAGATATCAGGCAGAGTAGTGGGTAGTTGTACATGATTGGTTTGACACACTTGATCGCTGGAAAAATTGCTTCGACTCGCGCTTCCTTTTAGAACTGATTTTTGTCATTAATCAGCGTTTGATGTACGAAGAAATCTGTTCAAATGTAACTTGGTTCATAGCTTAACCAATTTGGTTGATTAGTGTTTACGTCGCACTTAAAAAACAGAAACAAGAAGAATAATAAACGAACGAATGACCTTTAAAACATTTTGGAGATTAAAAATTTATAACACTGACTTCTGGTGTCCATTTTTTAACAGAGAAACTTGCTTCTATTTTTGTATGCGATGCTTAGCAAAGAATTAAATTACTAATTTTACTGCCCAAATTATGACACTGCATTACGTTTAAAGTATGGAATGAAATCAAACAATCACTTTAATGAACTAGATTGCGACACTTGACACTGTTAAAAACATTGAAATTTCACGTTGAATTTTGCTACAAGCTACTAGAAGGCAAAGAAAATTTGTTTTTGATTTTAGGATTTTACAAACTGATACTGGAGGTTTTATTAAAAGAAATAGCCAAAGTTGCTAAATTGAAGAATATAGAAGGCATGAAGTTCGATGCAAAAAATAAAATTGGATATTAATTTTGTTTTTTTTAATGGAAAAATAAAAAAATTCACAGATAACCGTTAAACATACATAAGTTACGCGACATAGTAAAGTTCAGTAGTATGCGAAGTTCAGAAGTTCACAAATACAATCATGTTTAAAAAAATCAATATTTTTAAATTCTCCAGGGGACATTCATAAAATGCGTGATGCTCTTAGAGGTGGGAGGATCTGCCAAAGTATCATTCTCCAAGTAGAGGCGAATGGAAAAAGCATCACGCAGGTGGGGAAGGGGGTCAAAAGTTCCTACAAAATGTATCACGTATTTTGTGAATGGCGCTTATTCTTTCCTTGCTTGTTCATCATCTTTTCTGGATCTTCATAAAAACCAATTTCATCAATAAAGACGATTCCGGATAGCAGAAATCAGAACCAAAACGCTTCTTTGTTTTTCTCTGTAGGGAATATCTTTGACACACCGTCTTTATTCCTCTTCTTAAACAATCCAAAGGACATTAGTCTTAAGAGAAGGCTGTCATATCTCTCAACGTAAGATAAAACTGGTTCTAGATAGAACCCTTCTGTTTATGAGACTAAAGGTTCTCTTACAGTTTTACCGATACCAGTTCCAAATTCACCATCAAACCACGAATAAAGCCAATTTAATTATGTGTTTAAGATATCACAACTTACAATCTAGGTATAACTTACAACAGCATTTGCGGAGAAACGCGAAACTGAAAGTGTCAGCGTATCTGAATCATTCTAAGCACCGGCAAGTCAGATTATGAGAAATCACATCTGCGGAATCTCTTATTCGGAAACCCTTTTACCCCCTAAAATGATTGGCATACCACAAACTCCGCAAACTTAAGGAAACCAAAAAAAAACTGCAATTAAAAATTTATTTGGAATAAGGACATCATAATATTACGCGTAGACAAAGGAAGCCCTACAATCATAATGAATAAGGAAGTCTATAACTACAAAATCGTGGACCTTCTAACTGATTCTACACACACAAAACTTAAAAACGACCCCACGGAAACAGTAGTCAGTAGAAGAAAAACCCTACTAACCTCAGGAGCAGAAATGGGATCCCCAATCTCACCTGTAATAGCCACCATCTTTATGGAACATCTAGAAACTTAAATCTTAAACCAATCCAATTAACCATGAAAATTGAAAAAAAAAAACAGGAAATAGCCTTTCTTGGGCGTACTAGTTTGCAAAAGACCACCCATCTCAAAGGCAATCAGTCATCAACTCCCTAGTATACAGAGCTCTATCTATAACAAATAAAGATAACTTATAAAAGGAACCAAAAAAAGGTCACGCCCTTGTTCTTATGGGAAAGTCTATATTGAAGAAACGGACATGAATATGAGCAATATCTATATTATACCAATCCGATTTGGCTTTCCGTCCTCCCAATTAAAAAAAATAGACTTGATTAGCCCTTCAGGTTCGCCCGCACCCCACTGTCGGGCACTGTGACCAATCACAGGCATCGTACAGAGTATACATAACAACAAAATAACCCAATACCTCAGTTCCAAGAGAGCCTTGAAGAATTGAACTGCAATGTTCGCAAAAAGTCAGAAAAATTCGTAGTATTCTACACGATTGGAACCCAAACTATCTCCTTTCATCCGAATGAATCATCGTAAAAGCATTAATCCTATTATTAATCATTCTATGGAATGTACATTTAATTTATTTACCAAACTCATTACCATTAATATGAAAATGAATTGATATTTTTTTTCATTTTGATTATAATAAGTGATTGAAAGAACTTTAGCTAGTGATGAAATTTCTTTTTCTTGAAAAACCATAGTCTTAGTTTCTCAACATTTTGACAATGACCGGAATAATTGTGTTAAAATTAAAATGCGCTTATTTTGTTTATTTTAATCATTTACAAATTTTACAATATAACCTACTTTTATTAATTTTATAATGCGAATATATGCCAAGGAGTCTAATATGAATAGATATGCAGCAAAGAAATTTGCAGCACTCAGCCAGATTTTATACACCAAAATCGTTATTCCACATGTTCTTGCGTATAAAAGTCAAAAGCAGAGCAGAGTAAAGAATCACGGTTGAAAAAGGGACCTCGCAAATGCTAGGCGTATCATCATTTTTTAATTTACCTTCTTGAACTTTTTGAATTTCAAAAATGTTTGTAAATGTAATTATTTCTTTGTTAGTTTCCCTTTCAATGTGTCAGTTTGAACAATTCAAGGAAAACATAAATGGACTAATTTGGCTGAAAGGTGTAACAAAATACGTTGCACAAGATGCGCCTATACTTCAAACGATGCTGATCATTAATGAAGATCTATTTCAAAGGAAGGTAAATGTCAAAACACTTCTTCGAGAAATAAAGCATATCAACCCAAGTATGCATTTTCTTGTGCGGAATGAAACTATCCAGGAAGATATGGGCAATTTAAAGCAACTGATAGCTTTTCAATCTCCAACAACGAAGTTTTTCCTAATAATCGACGCCATCCAGAACAACTTAAATATTGCAACATAAATTATCAAATTGATCAGCATCTTGCTAGAAGGTTGTTCTCGAACAAAATGTCTTGTTTTTCCATTCTCTGATGGAAAACAGTCGCTGGATGTTCCCCCAAATGTTTACATTGAATACAACGCATCTGAATATCGAGTTCACTATTCCGGAAGTGACGTTCTCATGCTGAATGCTTTTGCAAAAAAAAGAGACTTTACTGTTGAATTTGGTGAACGCATTAATGAAACGTTAGCGGGACGTTACACCTTACAGCACTTTCTTTTGAACAAGGTACAAGTGGCTCTCATTCGGAGTCCGATCGAGAAGGTTCGACAAGTTTATACTCTGGAGAATTTGGTAATTGGATTAGGAAGTTTTAACGTTTTGTCACCAACATTTCAAAATCCGGTACATTTTAATGATTTGAATTTCGTACCTGCACTTGCTTCTATTGAAGTTTTTCGGCAATGCTCGGGCTGCTGACTCACGCGTTGAAACACGACAGCAATTACTGGAATTTATCATTAACGCTGAAGGTCGTATTGAGTTTAAAAGTTTCTCAAGAACCGGTAAATTGGAAATCAACGGTCATATTTGCTTATATTGTCATTATGAGTTTCACGTACTCTTCAAAGATTTACCCAATGCTTACCAGCAATAATTTCAAATCTGAATCGCAACTAAAATTAAGTACATTGAGTGAGTTGTATAGTAAATCAGGTCTTGCTCTCGAAGTTAATCCAGTCTTAACTAATTGAATGAGTGAAGACATTTAAAACTTAAGCATGATAATGACATCTCAAAGCCTATTTTTCAACACACATGACTGTGCTCTTCAAGCAATCGCAGATAAGCATTTAAGTTTTTTGATGTTAAAAACACAGTCAAATTGGTTTAATTCTTACTTTAAGAACGCGGATGGAACTTCTTTAACAGCAACAGTGGCAGAACCTTTTATTATATCAACAGAAGGATTCAATCCTTCTGGTGGAAGAAAGAGGTTGTGCCAAGAATTTCGCCTACAAAGAAGAAAAAAGAAGCAAATGACGACTTGGCAATCAGTTACAATCAACTTTTCCCAATTCTTGCAACTGAACTTTTGGTCGGATTTTTTATATAAATATTGTCAATTATATGAAGTTTACTCTCGTGAGAGTAAGAAGACAAAATATTTAAACTAATTGAGAGCAATTGTTTCAGATTGTTCTCAAGTAAACAATTTCATATCATAGAGAATACATCTTATAGAGAAGGTTATCTAGGGATGATATCATTTATACTTTCTAAAATGTGAAATAAAGACATTATTTCTGGCGTCATTCGCACAATTGAAGTTGTTACGAAGATGAAAAAAAATACTGCGTACGTACTAAAGAATAAGTTACTTTCGAGGCTTTGATGACCCGTAAATTATCTGATGCAATTTATTTCTTACCATAATCAAACAGACAAGTTTTGAGAATAAGCAAAAACACTCTCCTAATTTATGCAGGTTTGATAGATTCAAGAAAAGA
>NC_046665.1:104229933-104249763 GCF_010883055.1 Belonocnema kinseyi | reverse complement strand
CTATATAGGTAGCTTATGTAGCAATGTAGATTTTGAATGCAATTATGTAAATGGAATGATAATAAAAAAAATGTTATGAAAAATTTTCGACATTTTCTGGACATTTGTTTACTTACCTTTTACAAAATAAAATTGGATGCTATTGAATAATATCTGCAAGACTTGATAAGAGCGATTTTCAAAAATGTTTCAATTTAAATGTTTGTTGAAAGTTATTCCATGTTCCCAGCTTTTTTGCCTTCTTAAAAGCCTAAAACACATATTGTATCCCACCTTATTAGTCCACGTAGAAAAAATATAAGAAAATTAGTTCGATATTTGTTTTGAATATTAATGTAGAAAATTAGGGTTATAATCTAATACAGAGAAAGCAAAAATATTTTTGCAAAAAATATACCCTTTAGCACCAGTTTACGGTATTTAAATTTTAGAGTTTTTTCAACAAGACTTAGGGCTTTCTTTATAGATCCAATATTTGGGAATTGATTTCCATAATATAATTTTCTTTCCATATTCTTCTTAGGTTTATTATCCTCTTTTGAAATAATCCAGGAATTTCAAAAACATGGAAAATTAATTTTATGGAAGACAAAGTTTTTTTCAGTTTTTTCTGAAAAAATAGAAGATATCACCATATAGTAATAGACTTTTTTCAGTGCCTTTTAAGATTAGAAAACTTTTTTCATAGAATTCAGCAAAATCTTTCTTGGGTTGTAAACAATGCAAAAATTATATGTTAAAAAAAGTTCTCGTGGACAAAAATAAAGTTTGGCCGCAAGAAACTTACCAGATTACTTTTTATACCAGTAAAAATGCAGCAAAAATTGTTATTTAAAAAAAAAACAACTGAAGGGTCCGCAGTCTAAGCCTGCTAACTAACAGTTTTTTCAAAATTGATTTTTTTTATATACTGGAACATTTTTGATATGCAGTTAATATCCCACAAGCAAAACGGCAGAATTTATTTTAGTCTGTTTTTTATGGATTTTCGAAAATCGCGTCATGTTATCTAGAGCCTAGATCCGCGGTCTAAACATGTTAATGCTTATAGCGTCTTATGGGAAATCCGTGCTTTTTCTCAAAACGGCTCAATTTACTAATAGAATAGACCAGTGAGAGACATGTCAGTGTGTGCACTTAAATGAATGTGTGTTTCGAAAGCTTTTTGTGGCTATGTTCACGCCATCTTAGATGTTGCTGTCTACATATCGCTGTACAGACAAAGGTGAGCGACGCTTCCTAATTAGTATCACCGAGCAAACTTTTGCTATAAACTATTTCGATTTTTTGCTATTAGCTACATATTACATGCTATTAGCTTGAAAAGCAACGCAGAAACATTCGAACCCAAAAAATCTATAGAAACCCAGCAGTAGAACACTACAGATAATAGGTTTAGGCCGATGGACCCCTTTTAGATAACAAATGAATAGCTTTCAGGTGTCATATAACGTTCAATTTTAATTTAACTGTTGGGAAACTAAAGTGTATTATTTTTCTCTAGTAAATGAACAAAAAACATTTTACAGTTTTAAAAAATATTGAAAATTGCAAAAATAATGATTTTCCTTCGCCGTGTGAAATTCCGTAATGTCTGTTCACAGGTTTAGACCACGGACCGTTCAAATCTGAAATTTCAAACACTCAAATCTTTGTGAAAATGATCTTTTTTCTGAAAATGGTAGACTTGTGTCGTCCTATTTTCCTTGAAAAACATCATGCATAAAGGACGTTTGATTTTAGGACTTCCAGTTGTACTGCCTGTCTGATTTAAATTGGATACGATCAGTGGTATCTCTGAAGACATTTTCAGGGTTCAGCTTACAATGTAAATGTAGTGCAACATGTTAAGTCGAAAGTGTTCGCAAAAAAAATTAATTATTATAAAAATTTTGTTTATTAGCCATTAATTATAAAATTACAATTTACAAGGATAATAAAGTAATTACATGCACCAAGGTCATAAACTGAGCAAACAAAATAAATTATATTTCAGTTAGGACGTGCGATCTCGAAGACTGCACCATGCTTCTGATATCTGGGTCCCTCCCGCACTCTGGCCTTCCTTAACTTCGAATGCGTCATAATTTTATATTTCTGTTTCGTTTTGATCAAATGTATTTAAAACGAAAGATGTCTCACTCGAAACCAAAATCATCAAAATGTACCTGACTTTGCAATTGTTCTGACAAAGCGTTAAAACTTTCTAATTGAATTACCAAATGCTCCAAAATATAGATAGGACGAAACATTTGTACCAGAGTCCTGCCTCAAATTCAACAGTGAAGTTCATCTTTTTTGCAAAAGCTTTCAGCACAAGTACATAACTTCTGGAGTTGATTACTGGAAACCGGATACATTTACTTCGATGTAAACATTAGAAGGAATATAAAAAGCTACGACTATCAAATGGTAATAATTCAGGTTTCAAAGTTTGTCTGGAAAAAGTAATGTTTCTAGTGAATCCCCTTTCTTTGGGATTAACTAAAACTAGTTCATCATCAGATAATAGAAGAACTAGGCACTTCGGCCAAAATCGATCTTTTGACAAAGCGCTTAGCAGCTTTTTGATTTCTGTTGCAATATGTAAATTGTTCTGGACAGAATCGATTGTCATGAAAAATGTCTTTGTTGAGGAACACAAACCATTCAACTTCATAAAATTACAGATATCTCTATCGATAGTTTCATTTTGCTCAAGAAAGTTAATACTTTGTTCCGTATATTTGAGTTCTCGAATAATAGTTTCAATTTTCGCTAAACCTTTCAAACAATTTGTTTGGTTTGTATTTTTTTCTTTTCCATCAATGATTGCAGCAGTCATTTCTGATATCTTTTTCATTACTAAAAAAACTTTGCTGTGATTTTTTCCTTTGCTTTGTTTAGTAACTATGTCAATTACTAATTTTACTGATGTGGTAGCAAAAGCTCATGTCGCTAAGAGCATGGTAGGTAAAAATGTAGAACATGGAATTTTACTTATACTCTAAAAAATGAGTTCAAGAGTTGCACATTATTTTATTATCATGGTTTAAAGCCTCAAACGTATATATGTTAATGAATTTTTCAAATATATAGCTATTTGAAGCTTTGCCTGCATTTAATTTTCCTAATTTTTATGAAATCTGACGATATTTTTTTTAAATTGATATAAAAACTAATTCGGCGGATTGCAAGCTACTCAAATTAGTGATTTCAGACCGTAGCGTTTAAAATCTTTTAATCTTAAAATCAAGAAGTAAAAAGCAGAATTGATAAGATTAACTTCTCTACTTATTTTTCGCCATTTATGATAAAAATTAAGATATGTCTGAAATATTTAAAAAAACTGATGACAACTTTATACTTTTATACATTTATTCTACCGAGATTGTAAACAGATAATTAAAAGCGAGAATTTGGTTATTTATTTTTGTCTATTTGAATAGCTAGAGTCGATCGATATGATTGATTTTTTCAGATAACTTGTACGGCAACAAGGCCTTGTGAGTTATTTATCAGGCAGAGTAATTGATAATTGTAGATGATTGGTTTGACACCCTTGATCTCTGAAAGAATTTTTTCGACTTAAGTTTGCTACTAGAACAGGTTTTTGTTAATAATAATTAGCAGCGTTTGATTTGCAGAGGAATTTTCTACAACCTAATTTGTTAAATAGAGAAGAAGAAAAATAAACAAAAATTTGTACTGACCTAATTATAAAACTTCATTACGTTCAGAGTATTGAAAAAAAGCAAGAATCACTTAAATGACCTGGATGGCGACAGCTGATATTTCTAAAATTAATAAAACTACACGCGCAATTTTCTTTCTCAGCTACTAAAAGCCAGAGAAAAACTTGTTATTGATTTTAGAGTTTTATAAAAAGAAATAGTAAAGGTGTCTTTGAAAGCACAAGGCCAAGGTTGTTAAATTGAAGAAAACCAAAGGCATGAAGTGCGATGCTAAAAATAAAACTGGATGAGTGTTTTGTGTTTTCGATAGAAATGACATATAATATGTATGAGTAAAAAAATTTAAACATAACCTTCAAACAGACATAAGTTGCCGGGAATAATAAAATTCAGTACCATGGGAATTTCAAAGGTTTGAAAATAGAATCATGTTTACAAACATCAATATCTGTAAATTCTTTATAAACGAGAACAAAGTCTCTTTGTTCAAACTCAAAAATTGTATTTTTGGTCATGGCAATAACAAACTACGAAAATTGGATCACAGTATACAAAAGACTCTAAAATTGATTTAATCTCATCTTGCTAGTCAATCATCTTTTCTAGATATTCACAACAGCAACTTTCATCAATAAAGATGATTCCGGACAGCAGAAATCCAAACAGAACTCGCGTCACAAGTATATGGTAAAGATGATTGTAACCAATTGGCAAGTCACAGTTATTTACCTACCCTCTGGAATGATAATAATAAAATTATTAATGATGTACAGCTAATAATTTATAATAAATTTGGATATCATACAATTTCAAAATTGTTTTATTTTGTCAGTAACACTAAACATTAATTTCAAATTCCAATTTTTCACTTTTGTTGTTTTTCTTATGAATGATAAAATAAATGTAAGCAAACATACATTATATGAATCCGTGTATGTTTAATTTATTGTTACTGGAGTCCAATCTTGTCAAATTTACATTTTAACATTTTTTTCTAACTTACCAGTAATGACGGAAGATCTGAAATAGTTAAACCACTACCAAAAAAAAATTATACATATTTTTTAGAGCAAGTTTTTGTTTACCTGATAAGGGAACAATAACAACTGCAAATTCCTCGAATAATCTTTGTAAAACTCGAGAAAAGAGCCTTTTTAAATATTTGAAATGTTATTAGTCAACGTAAATACAATTTTGTAAATTCTTAGCACATTTTACTCTATCTATCCGATTGTTTTTGTAGGGTTACAGTGCAGTGAAACATTATAAGCTATTTTTTGTAACATTGGGATTTACACCAGTGAATAACGTTTCAGCAAAATCGATAAGTTTAGATGCACTCTGGTGGGGATAGGGCAAGTACAGTTAAGACCCGTTTATTGCAAGACTCGCCTATTTCCAGATTCGGGACCCGTTTATCGCTTGATACCTTACCCCTACCCTTTACTTTCACATCTGAGGTAAACAAATCGCTGAAAAGGCAGAAATGGGTTTATTTTACACTGAAGATTGCAGTACATATTTCGACGTTATCTAGCATGCGCCCTGTAGTGCCCTGTAGTCACATCCGTATGATCGTCAGGGTCATCGGTCATGGTCTGAAGCGGGCAAGAATTGAGACAAGCTTTGACCTCATTAAAGAAGGTACCCATTTCCTCGAGGTCAAAGATTCTGTCTCCGCTGATATTCTTGAGTTGATGTTTAGCAGTCTTCACCGCTGTTTCCCATTGAACTTCAAAACAGGGCGTTCCTGATGAATTTAATCTACACTTCGTCCCGTTCGATGTAATGTTTGAAGCGATCAATTGAGATTTTTAAGCAGCACCTATGAAAAGGAATCGAAAGTGAGAGTCATGTCCAAAGAACTCGATTCCTAGGTCACTGAAGAGCGTCGCACCGAAGCCCCGGCGATATTTGGATCGCCAGAAGTCGGCTAAGAAGTTTTTGGTCGTGACAGCTTCGAGATTAACCATTCTAGTAGAGCCACATATAAAAAATGATATGTAGGCCTTGTGTGATGTATGTCCGCGACCTTATGTTCTTCAAAGGTAGACTCGTCGGGCATAGTCAAAACCTGGAGCAAGAAAATCTTGTGAATTTGTAAAAGAAATCGCTTGTATGTACCCAGTATGTCTACCTGAAGGTAACGAGAGTTAATTAAACTCCACCGTGGAGACATCGTTGAGGTTCGCCAGTGATTATTAGTGTAGTGAAGCTTGATTCTGATGGTAAAATGAGAGGTTGTTTTTTAGCTAAACTAAGGATTTAACACTTAAGCCGAACTCCTACAGGAAGCAATTGAGTGGTATCCAGGAGATCATTCAAGGGAAATCAATTAATTTCAAATGATAGAGGTGTCTCCGTTACTCATGCCGTGAATTCAGCTAAATAATAATGAAGCTATTCATAACAAATAAATCCATAACAGACTAATTGAATTCCTGAAGCATACATGATTGCTGGCTTGAATTTATATGGCAGACGATATCGAACGAGTCATTGCAGCTATAATGTGCTCTAAAAAGTCTATCCAATGTGAAATAGCGGTTTAAAAGCATGGACCTTATTAGAATTGTAATATCTGTGTCCTATTTTAATTTTTGATCCAACATCTGCATCTCTTGGTTTTGTAAGGAAGGAAACCTTGACCAAGAAGATGGAGCAGGCAGCTAATCAAGATCAATCCACAACGATGATCATAAATGTAGATTCTTGGTCGTAAGCCTTTATGGTGCAAAATCAGATAGCTTATTTCGTGACGTAACCTAATGTTACACAGCTGAAGAGAGAGTTGCTTTTATTCCCAAAAATGAAAGAGTTTTGTAGGATTTCCGCTGACGGGGGTGACCTTGATTCTTTTATAAACCAACTGTTTAATCACTTTAAGGGTAAACTGAAACATCTCTAATTATGGTACATTAAACTTGATTCATCCATCGCATCAGAAAAACTGCTCTATATAACTTAAGATGCGGTAATTATATCTGACTTAAAAAAGCAACGTTCGTTTTCTAAGTTAAAAGGCAAGCAGACGATTCTTCAAATACTAAAGTTTAAAATAGGTGGATCGATCAAGCAGAGGCTCTCTCCGATTCATCACGAAATCCATTAAGCTCATATGTGCGCCAAAATTAAATAATTCGCACATACCGTCGCTAAGATATCAGCATCGTTTTACGTCGGCTAGGAACATCGGAAGCTATGTACCGTAAACAATTGATCGACTTTATTCTGAAGAGAGCTGGCTTTATCTAATCCAATATATACAAGCTGCCGATAAAAGATATTTATCACCCCCTTCCCTTTAACAGAATGTTGCTTTAGATATTGAACAGTCAAAAAAGGAGCATAAGGCAAGCAACTACCATTCTGTTGTATATTTCCATAGAATGAGTTGAAGATGTTGATCATCACGGTGCGTCAGGATTTGTTGTTATATTTAATTGAATTCGGCACAGAAAACTACACGATAAAGTATTTCACGCAGCAGGATGTTCATCAAGTGTGGAATAATTCGTTGCCGAGAATGAAGACTTTCATGGAGAGAAAATCCTCTTTATATACGCTTCACTGGAAGATGAAACAATAATCGTCTTTCAGGATTTGGTAAGTTAAATCTAAAATATCCTGTCACTCTTATTCTCCCTAAGTCAAGGTTATTTTTTAGGGGATCTGCTGATCCTCTCACAAATAGATATTATGAACAACAGGAGCAGCAGGAGTTCTTTAATGACTGTGAGCAAGACAAATATGGAACGATTTATGTGCGAACGATAACATCAAGAAAGCTTTTCTACTTCCGATGTCTAGGTCAGCCAAGCAAAGTTCTGACGAAGGAGGTTAATTTCCACTACCTATTACGAAACGGGAGCCATATCGAGAAAGGTTTGGAAAAACGACAGCGTCAATGAAATATTTAAAATCTGAATCAAAGTGTGGAGTTAGAACACAAGAAACTTATCTATCATTAGATATAGGACGAATGATACCCATGAATAGAAGACCTACTTCACAGCTGACACGAGTTTTAACTCGCAAAATAACTGTCGATAAAACTTCTTTAGATCCAGCGTGAGTTATATCATGCTCCACTTCGTAATTGGTTGTTCTCCATTGCTTCCTGTTTTTTGAGTGAATTTTGCAGCCTGTAAGTCCAGACGAAACATGGTACGATGATGTTTTTCACAGGTTCAACAGGTTCTGACTGACGATCGATCGCTGAAATTATGCTATCGTGAATAATTAGGGCAAAGTTTCCTTTTAGCTACAAGCTCCTTTCGTTGTCTACGGTTAGGGCTCGTAACCTAGAACTGTACAGCATTAAGTGCTGTTTTCCATAGTTTTTGAATTTTTTAACTCGTCTTCTATCCTGAGATTAATCTGTTAAAAGATGTGATGATCCAGCTGTGTTTTCAAAAGATTCTCCATGCTCTTGATTTTTTCAAATGATTATATCCTTTAAGTCTGCAGTCACCAAGTGACAATTTATTAAATTTGACTAATATCGTTATTAGAAACATATACATGTGAATCTTCAAAATGTGTATAAATTTGCTAATTGCTTTACATATTTTCATTTTTATATGTCCTTTTACCGACTGCAAAGGAGACGCAAGCGTATCAAGTTATTCAAAACGTTTATCAGAGTACGTGAAACAAGATTACTCAGTATATCAAACATTGCTGATTATTAACGAGGCTCTATTTCTAAAGCAGGCCAAAATTAAACAAATTATTCGAGAAATCAATCATGTCCAACTTAGTATGCTCTTTTTTGTGCGAAATGAATCAATCGGGAAAGATATCAGCAATTGAAAGCAGTGGACCGGTTTTTATTCCCCAACATTTTTGATGATAATCTACTATGGCAAAAACAGCTTAGATATAACAACAGAAATAATAATGCTGATCAGCATCTTGTTAAAAGGAAGATTTCGGCCAAAATGTCTAGTTATTCAATTCTCTGCTGAACAAATGTCCCTTAATCCCATGAAAAAGGAATTCCTTTGGAATGCTTAAAACAATAATTTTCTTGACAACAGTATTCTTGAAATTGTTGGTAATATAGCCAGTCTTCAGTAATTTAATGCATTTAAGAATATTTACTTAACCAAAAAGTACACACCTAAAACAGCGCTATGTCCAGACAAACTTAGAAACATGAATCGTTACAAGTTGACAGTCACAATTTTCCATTATCCTCCACATATTAATTTTGAATACAATACTTCCGGTTATCCAGTCAACTATTAGAAAAAGGACATACTCATGTTAACTATACTTGCAATGAAACTGAACTTCTTTGTTCATTTCAAAATGTCACCAAAATCCTTTAGCATTGATGAATTACTTGTAAACAAAGATAATATACGTCGTATCAAGACAATGATCCAGAATTTTGGTTAGTTTTCTTTTCTGGAACATTTGGTGATTGGATGCGGAAGTTTTAACGCTTTGTTGCCAAAAATGGAGATTGAAGTAGATTTTTCTGTAATAAGTTTCACATACGCACTTGCTCCGATTGCAGTGTTTTCTGTAATGCTCTGGCTGCTGATGTACGCATTGCAACGGTACAGTAATGACTGGAATTTGTCTTTTACGATGCAAGTCGTGTTAAGGTTCACAGTTCCTTGTAAATTGGAAGGCAAGGATCATATTTGCATATATGGTAATTGTAAGTTTCGTATACTCTTCTAAGATTAATGCTATGCTCACCAGCATCAATTTTCAATCGGAATCGGAAATTAAAATAACTACATTGGCTGAACTGGATAAATCAGGTATTAAACTAATAATGAGTCTAGTGATAATGGACTGGATGAGTAAGGACATCCGAAACTTGAGCATCATAATGAAATCTCAAAGCCTATTTTCCCACACAGAAGACTGCGCTCTTCATGCAATCGCAGAGAAAAATGTAAGTTGTGTCCTGTTAAAAATACAGTAAACTTGGTTTGCTTCGCGCTTCAAGGGTGGGAATAGAAAAGCTTTATCTGTGACAGTGGATGCACCTTTTGTTACCACAGCAGCAGGATTTTACATGAAAACGGGTTCTCCTTATACTCGGCGATTTAGTATTCTTCTCGTAAGAATGTCACCTACAGAGAATACAGAGAAGCGATATATGACTTGGCAAACAACTACACTTGGTTTGCCTATTTTGTCACACAAGTGCATTTCATTATTTTCTTATCGCTGTAAATTATCATTAATAGAATGGATGAGTATTAAATAAGATTTTAAAATAATCTTGCTGATTAATTATGTTATTTCACGTAACCTATGTTTGTTTGACATGTTTTCTTAGTATGACTTTCGAAATTAAAATAATATTAAATAAGGTAAAAGAACGGGGATTTCCATAAAATCAATTTTTTATGTGCATGCACTAAGATTGCTTCGAAGATCGTGAGTTGTAAACGAAAACTTTTATTTAGTTCAACGGCTTCTTACAAATTTCGAGAAAAAAGTTTATGTATTAAAACTTTCAATAATGATTACATGATCAGCTTTCAGAATCTAACAAAGTACTGCAATGGTGTTGCAAATTTATCAAACAGTCATATGAAATTATTACCTACTCTGCATGATAACATATTGACAAGGCCATATTGTCGTGCAAGGTCTTTCGAAAAATCAATAATGGTGATGCACACCTGCGATTCCTAATGACAAAAATAGATAAAAACATACATTTTTTCAAACTTATTCAGCGTTTGCAGATAAAACAATTATAGAATATATGTTTATAAGTATGGAACATAGAATTGCTTGTTCAAATGCATCCTCGTAAATTGTAAAATTTGACTACTTGAACAATAAATTACAGAAAGACAAAATATAGGATCACTTTTTTCTATCTTATGTCCAGCTCTTACTTTAGACGTTTCCGGGGAAAATTTATTCAATTTTCTTTTGTTGAGCAAACCAATTTAAGTCTTCTTTAGCTAGGAAACAATAATGCCTCTTGATTTTAGGCCAATATCCAAATTCACCTGAGCACAGATATTTCTATATAAGTGCATCAAGTATAAACTACACCTACATATTTTTTAAAGAAAAGTAAACCATTCTCGATGCCCTTGACTTTCTCAAATGATTAAATCCTTCAAGAAGGTGATTCGCTTACTGCTTTGAAACTAGATTCAAGATTCTTTTATGTACAAACCTTGTTTTAAAGGAAAGCGCACAATGATTCATCTGTAGAAGATTCCGTAGTCAGAAATTGACGTTTTTCAATGAGAAGTTTGAGCATCTAATCCAGAAGTCAGATGAATAAAAAACAATAAAATTAAAAAATAACTATCCAACCGACATCTATGTGCCTTGAGAGTGTCAAGGATTTTAAAAGATGTATTAATAACTCCTTTAGGTTAGTTGATCTTTTGTTCTTGAAATGCTTCAAAGAATATAAACACGTTATTATATCGACTACAGAGTAAAATGAAGAAGCTTTAGATGACTTAGTAAGCAATGGCGATGATATTTATCCAACACTTTCAACTTTGAAATACTTCGTTGAGATGAGGAAGAAAATAGGATTTAGTAGAAAGCAGAGTATAAGTTACTGATAATTTTGTTGTTGTAAACTGTGATTTATTTTCCTGTATTGTCTAATGATCAGAAGCAAAAAAATTATTCTTCAGTATTAAAAAAGACACCTTGTTCTCGTTTATAAAGAATGAACATATTTCAGTTGTTAAAAAAGATGGTGGCTAAATAAATGTATATGTCTATAGGCGTATACGTTCATGGTATGAATTTTTGCAAAGTGAAACTTAAAACTAAAGTACATGATTGCCGCCCAGAATAATTTGGTCCATTTGTATTCTTGGATTATAAATTTATCAATTTTAAGGAATATTGTTATTAGAAACGCATAAATGTCAAGGATTAAATTGGAAATATTATTCCCATACAATTTTCTACACATATATTTGTTCCAAGGTTTAAACCATGATTATAAAATAATTAGCAACCACTTAACACATATTTACACCATTAGTAATATTTCATTTTTATTTTTCTATTTGTCATGCTTTCAACGCAATGCACTATCGCAAACACATCAGTAAAATGAGTAACTGAGCTTATTGATAAGCATAGCACATAAAAAAAGAAGCAATGTTTTTCAGTTTTAAAAAAGATATCCGAAGCGAGTGTTGCAATTATTGAATCTTTAAAATGTGTATAAATTTGCTAATTGCTTTATATATTCTTATTTCTCTATGTCCTTTCACAGATTGCAAAGGAGACGCAAGCGTACCAACTTATTTAAAACGTCTATCAGAGTACGTGAAACAATATTCCTCGGCATATCAAACATGGCTGATTATTAACGAGGCTTTATTTCAAAAGGAGACCAAAGTCGAACCAATGATTCGAGAAATCACTCATGTTAAACTTAGTATGATTTTCTTTGTGACAAATAAATCAATCGGGAAAGAGAACAGCAATTTAAATCAGTGGATCGTTTTTTATTCCCCAACGTTTATTATGATAATTGACTATAGCAAGAACAACTTAGATATAGCCAGGCTTCAGTACTTTAATGCATTTATGAATATTTCCTCTGCCAAAAAGTACTCATCCGGAACAGCACTATTTCCAGACGAACTTAGAAACATGAATCGTTACAAGCTAACAGCCTCAGTTTTCCATTATCCCCCAAATATTAATATTGAATACAATACATCCGGTTATCCAGTCAACTATTCAAGAAAAGACATACTCTTCTTAACTACTCTTGCAATGAAACTAAACTTCGTTGTTCATTTCGAAATGTCACCAAAATCTTTTAGCATCCATAAATTACTTGTAAACAAAGTTATTATACGTCTAATTAGGACAATGTTTCAGAATTTTTGTAAGTTTTTTTTCTGGAACATTTGGTGATTGCATGTGAGAATTTCAACGCTTTCTTGCTAAAAATGAAGATTGAAATTGATTTTTCTGAACTAAGTTTCACATACGCACTTGCTCCAATTACAGTGTTTTTTTTCAAAGCTCTGGCTGCTGATGTACGCATTTCAATAGTACAGTAATGACTGGAATTTGTCTTTCACGATGCAAATCGTTTTAGGGTTCACAGTTCCTCACGAACCTGTTAATTGGAAGGCAAGGATCATATTTGCCTATATGGTAATTGTGAAATCCGTATACTCTTTTAAGATTTATGCTTTGCTCAACAGCATCAATTTTTAATCGGAATCGGAAATTAAAATGAGTAGATTGGCTGAACCGGATAAATCAAGTATTAAACTAGAAACGAGTCCAGTGGTAATGAATTGGATGAGTAAGGACATCTAAAACTCGAGCATCATAATGTAATCACAAAGCCAATTTTTCCACACAGAGAACTGCGCTCTTCATACAATTGCAGAGAAAAGTGTAAGTTGTGTAATGTTAAAAATACAGTAAAATTGGTTTGCTTCGCGCCTCAAGGGTGGGGATGGAAAAGCTTCATCTGTGACAGCGGAAGAACCTTTTGTTACCACAGCAGAAGGATTTTACATCGAAACAGGTTCTCCTTATACTAGGCGATTAAGCATTCTTCTCGTAAGACTGATTGCATCTGGACTCTACAAGAAGTGGAATAAGGACATTGTACCAAGCATATCACCCACAGAGAAGAACAGAGAAACGTTAGATGAATTGACAATTAGCTACAACAAACATTTAATCATACTTTTAACTGAACTACTCGTTGGATTTCTAATTTCTAGCATCGTCTTTGTTGCGGAAATTGTTGCTGCAAATATCAAAAAAAGCGGAAGAGTTTAAAGTAAAGAATAAGCCACTGCACAGAAAAAAAGTTTTATTTTGAAAAAGAAACAGCGTAAAATGGCTGAAGCATAATTGTTTGATGTTGATGAATACTAATATTAAAAGCCCTTCAATTTTTTTTCTTCAGTTTTTCCATTTGATTTGAAAATAAATGTAGATAAGTTAAATATTCTAGTTTATGAAGCACTTACAGATGTAAGAAGTTTTTATATTTTTATGGTTTTATGTAGACTTTTGTAAACCTGTTTATATAATTATTTATTAGCGTGTTCTTTGTATGTGATTGTTTACTTTCTTCCCAAATAAGTTTGAGTTTAAGATAAGATAAGTGAGTAAAGAAATCCTTAAGAAACCTAAGTTCTTCTAATTTAAGGATATGTATCTTTCAAAAAAGTAAGTAAATCATTGTAAGAAATTAGGATATTTCACGTTACCTATTTATATGGTTTTCCTATTTTGCAATATAAGTGCGTATAATTATTATGTCATCACTGCAAGTTGTAATTAATATAATGGATTGGTAATGAAAAAAATTTTATGGTATATTTGCTAATATTTTCTTCAGATATTTGTTAACTGAGCATGTTTTATTACATTTATATTACAATTTGAATCTTAAAATTATGTTTGGTATACGGTGTTTTTTAAAGTAAGTAGAATGACGAGTATTTCACCTTCTTAGACCCTTGGACCCTTTGGGGTTGCAATATTTCAAATGGTCGTTAAACAAAAAACTACTCGTGTAACTTCTTAATAATCGTGCATAATGATCGAATCAATTAATTTTGTTCAACGACGTAAATATCAAAATTTCAAATCATCCCAGGAGATTAACAATTTTAATTAATTAATTCTAACTAGTAAATTCTAACTAATTTATTAAATATTTTACGCTAGATGCACAGCAACGCTACACGTATCCTGAGGAATATAAGTTACTTTAATTTAGACTTTTTCCCTAAAAGCAAATCAGAAAATTGACCGTCACCATGCTTTGTTGAATCCCATAATTCATTCATCGTACGAGACATCCAATAGGAGGTCTGTTCAAAAAATACACGGACTGTTTGAATTTCGCGGCTCGAGTTGGTTTCAGGAGAATTCGCTTGGTGTCGCTGAGTTTGTACAGATCAGCTGTTTAAAACGCGGTATTCCAGTGGCAGATATCTTCATTTGTTGATAAGCTACACGGTTTTAAGCAAAGAGTGTTTTTTCTTGTTTGTCGGATTGTAAAATGGACAGCCTGAAAGAGCAACGAATTGCTGTAAAATTTTGTGTGAAACTCGGAAAATCTGCAACTGAAACATTTTCCATGCTCAACACGACCTACGGTGATGTTGCTATGAAGCCGTACTGCATGTTTCAAGTGACATGAACGTTTCAAGGGTGGCCGACAGTCCACTGACGATGACGAGCGTCCTGGGCGTCCTTCAACGTCAACTGACGACCCACACGTTAACAAAATCAACAGCCTGGTGAAGGGAAATCGACGTCTAACCATCAGAGAGCTTGCCGAAGAGTTGGATCAGTTGGATCTTGTTGCGAGATTTTGACTGAAAAATTGAAGATGCACCGCGTCACTGTGAAATTTGTGCCACGCCTGATGACCGACGACCAAAAAGCCAATCGCATCCGAGTTTGTTAAGAACTGCTTGATCGTTCAGATGAAGCTAAGGACTTTTTTTCAAAAATTATAACCGATGATAAATCATGGGTTTATGGTTATAACATTAAAACGAAAGTCCAATCATCCCTATGGGTGGGTCAAACGTCCCCAACACCCAAAAAAGGTCGCCAAGTTCGGTCGAATGTTAAGGTTATGCTGACAATTTTTTTTATTCTAAGGGTGTTGTTCAATACGAGTACCTTTCTTAAGGCTCCACAGTCAACCAGATTACTTACATTGAAGTACTGAAACGTCTGAGGGACGCCGTCCGACACAAAAGGCCAGAACTTTGGAGAAGTGACAACTGGTTTTTCCATCACGACAACACTCCAGCTCACTCAGAACTCAGAACTCGTGAGTTTTTGGCCAAACACTTGATTACTGTTCTTCCCCACCCCCCATACTCAACTGACCTTGCTCCTTGTGACTTTTTCTTGTTCCCAGAACAAAAAAAACCCTCAAAGGAAGAAGTTTTAAAACGATTTCGGAGATTAGGGCTAATGCGACGAAGGAGCTGAAAGCCATCACAAAGAAAGCGTACCAGGAATGTTTCAAGAAGTGAAAACACCGTTGGGATAAGTGTGTGCGTAAGGGAGAAGAGTATTTTGAAGGAAACCCAGACGTGTAACTTCCAAATTAAGAAAAAATTTTTATGACCTTAATCCGCGTATTTTTTGAACAGACCTCGTAGACTTTAACAAACATAGAAAATTTCCTTGGAACTGAGCAATGCAAATAAATTTATTGTGCACAAAACAAACGTAAAGTCAAAATATAATTCAGTATGATGAGGAAATTCTTTCATTTAAGCTTACTACTGAGCACGAAAAAGAAAAAGGAAACTCTTATCCCATTTTGTTTTAGGTATCGAACTCTATACCTTTTGCTTTGATAAGTTGACCACCTTGGCCTTGTGTTAAAAAAAAAGCCACCAGTAACAGTTTCTAAAATCCTCAAATCAAGAAAAATTTCCTCTAGCTCTTATCAGTTCAAAGAGAAAATTGCACCCGTAATTGTAATACTTTTAGGAATATCAGTTGACGCAATCTAGGTTTTTAAGTAATCATTCGCTTTCGCTCCAGGAAGACGATTCATAAGATCATCAAGGAAGGTATGATTTGATGTGAGTTAGTGCCTCGCTAATCAAAAAGTGCCTTGTATTCAGATCCGTAAGATTTTCAGTCATTGTTCATGGCCTAAACCGGGCGAGGAATTGAAAAAAGCTTAGAACTACGTAAAGAAGGTACAAAATTAAACGCTCCTGATGGATTAAATCTCTTTTCAGTCCCGTCCGATGTAATGGTTGAAGTTCCAATACAGTCAGTTCCCAGGTCACTTAAGTGTGTCGCACAAAATCCATGACGAGATTTAGAGCGACAAAAGTCGGCTAAGAAGTTTTCAGTCGTGGAATATGAGACAGTTTCAAGATGAAGCGTTCTGGGATAGCAAATTATAAAAAAGGATATGTGAGCCTTTTATGCTTTATGTCTACGACCTTTTATCATTTGAACCTAGACTGCACCAACATAGTCCATAACTGAATGAAGAAAAGTTTGCTTCAATGCAAAAAGGTAAGTTGATGTGGCGGAAGAGCTGGACGTCGAGTATGTGGATTCTTGGCGGTGAACCCTTATGATACAAGAGCAGGTAAATTACTTCGTGAAGTAACATACTGTCACCCAACTAATGGAAGCGCAGTATTGATATCCTTGTCTAGGATACCTATGTAGGTTTTCTACGTGTGGGAGGATCTTTATTCCTTGTTAAAAGTATTGTTGAGTAAACATAAATGTGAACTGGAACATCGATAATGATGGTAAATTAAATGCAATCCATCAGTGACCTAATTTATAGAAGCAGCCTCGTTTTATGAAGTTTAGAGGCGAAAAGATGATTCTTCAGGTATTCAAGTTGAAAATAAGAAGATCGATTCAACTTCATTTGTCTATCAGCTTTATGTAATCTAATGAACAGACGCTGCAGAAAAAGGTTATTTATGATCTTCTTTAAAAGAAAGTTTATTAAGCATCGAAATGTCAAAAACCAACACAAAGTAATCGCGTATTCAAACAGGTTTTTCTCGTGAATATTTGAATAAAATCAGTTAAAAATCTTGATCATCGCCGTGAACGATAATTCGTCTGTACATTTTTTTCTTACTTCGACCTCGAAAATGATACGAAAAATTCTTCTGCTCAGAAAGATGTCTTTCAAGTATTGGAGCATTTTTCGTTCAGTATAAAGATATTCACTGAGGAAAAATCCTCTTTTTGTACTCTGAGATCCACTAAAGATCACTGGAAGTCTGGTCATGGTCTTTGTCTTGAGAAAAACTCCCTGATGTAATGGAGTTATGTGAAACTCAACGAAGTAATGACCTAATCATTAAAAACACAAGACAAAGGTTTTGATGTTTCTCTAGAACATGATTATCTGCTTTTAAGATAGAAGGGTATTGCTTGAGGCGACGCTCCGTACCGTGAAGCATACGTTAAGCCAGACGAAATTAAGGTTATTCCGGAGGAAATATCCTGATGCTCCCAGAAACAAGTATTGTGAACAACATGAGCAACAGAAGGTATTTGACAAATGTTTGTGAGAAACAGATGTAGAACGAAATCAGCTCGAATAATAACATTAAAGAAACCTTTGTTACTCCGAAACTTGGATCAGCTGCTATTTTGTTCTTAAAGGGCTTCAAAGAAGATGAGAGAGCTAAATGGGACTTAATAACAAGTTTCCTGACCTCATACCTCTTTTTTGAAAGATCCCAAACTAGTTAGTAGTTTTTATTTCATTACAGAGATGTTCTCGAGTAACTGCAGGAGCTCCGAAAACATTGGTTCTTAAATGATGAAGCTTCACAGATTATGCTATGCCGGTTAACTTTTCATCGGAGACGTGAACAGAACAGATAAATTCGACCGCTTGGTAAGACCCCTTAAAATTTGGCGATGCGATTTTGGAAAACGATTAAGTTGATGGCTTTACGATGACGTGTTGCATCGAGTTAGCTAAAGAATTCGTTGCATTAAATGGATTTAATGCGTCAAGGGCATAAAAGTGTTTTCCTATAGGATATTGGTGCCATTCCGAGATTCTTTCTTAGTATTTGTCATCGAAGTAAGACAGTTATTTTATAAGAGGAATCTTTCACAACTGAACACGTTGTGCTTTTAATTTTAAAAAGTTTGATAACTAGTTTTTAATCTCGCTTTAAGAATACCTCGAATAAGTCTTCTAGTACCGAGTTAAAAAAATTGTTAATCTGCTCACCAAAATGTAATTTTTCAAGGAGTGACATGCCAGTACTCGGAATTTTGAGTGACATGATTGTTCAATTATAAACGGGAAATGTAAGTGGACACAAGAGCTACTTCAATTAAAATTAATAGAAGACAAGATGGTAATAAGGCTGATCAATTTAAAAAATTCGTCTTCCAAAATGAACTTATCACGTTTAGAGAAACCTATTTGAAGCGAAAGTAACTCAAAAAAAGAAATACCAGCGAATGCACTACAAAATTGTTACACGAATTTCAAGAACATTCACGTGTCAATAACAAGGTACGCTGTACTGTAAATAAATCAAAATAAATTATTATACACTCATTAGAACTGTATTTAAAGAATTTCCTCTCCTAGGGGCTGTAATTTCCCTTCCCTAAGCGCTGTAAGACCTTGTAGTTGGTGGGGAGGCTTAAGCGTGTGGGACATAGGAGACAAACGGACCTCGACCTGCATGTTTATGGATATGAATGGCTACACAAGTTTTTGGCCGGGACAAAGACTTGGGAAGGAACATCTTTCAAGGTGGGTGGGGTTGAGTTGCCCCAGAGGATTGTTAAGGCTATGGCGAGGTTCCCAGATAAGCTGACGGACCCGCAGGTTTTTCTCCGTCGGCTGGAGGGATTTAACTCGTCACTTAAGACAGCGTCCTGGCTGGTCGTCAGGCACGATAGGCCTCAGGAATAGGACACAGCTGGAGAATTTAAACATTTCCTAGCTGTGAAAATTCCTGAATCACAGCTCTCAACAACAGGGCCTTCTACCTTTATGGACAAGTCAACTATAAAGTGGCTAACCAGGGGCAGGAGGAGCCTAACGGTAGACAGGAAGATCAGGATCACACCTAAATGACAGTTCCCGGCCTAAAGATTACCCAGATTGACTTGCATTATAGCGAAGGCGCCTCTGCAGTTTCGCAGAGGGGCATGGCTGTAAGGCTCACTAATCCCACCTTGGTTAGTTCAAAATACCATTAGAGGTCTAGGGGGATGGTTTTTGTTACAAGGACCCTAAGGCAGCTAATCCAAGATCATGCATACTGGCGTAGGAAGTCAACGTTATTCCGCTGCTTGAGCTATGTTCCTGAGACCTGATGGTGATGGTCACGCATCTTGAAGAAATAGGAAGGCTAGAAATGGGATCGGCTTACATTCCATATGACAGCGACACCAATCCACCAGTGGAGGTTCATACACTGGTGGAATACTGAAAGGTAAAGGATCTTCCTCTTCTGCTGGGGTGCGATGCTATCACCCACCATACTTTGTGGCGTAGCACGGACATCAACTCAAGAGGTTTTTTTTGGAATACCTGGTGAACTTTCGAACCTTGGCGGTAAAATTTCTGCCAGATGTGATGTAGTCAATCACACATTGAATGCGGGACGCGTACTGTCTTGCCCAGCCTATCTTTATG
>NC_046665.1:104217098-104229833 GCF_010883055.1 Belonocnema kinseyi | reverse complement strand
TTCAGCAGAAACCCTTGGTACAGGGACCCTCTATCCGCAACCCGAGGACGCGTTCGGTGGCTTTGTCATAGGCCCTTCGGTTTGATTCTAGAGGAATATATACATATAGCTCTTTTATAGAAACTGGTTATAGCTTAATTATGGCATGTGCATAAGACTGGCTCAAATATACATTTTTCCCTTAAACAAAATCAAAAAACTGACCCGCCTCATGCTTTGTTTAACCCCATAATTTATCTATCGTACGACGCGTCTAATATACTTTAACAAATATCAAAATTTTTTATAGGACGAAGCAACGCAAGTCAATTTATCTTAACCAGAACAAAAGAATTAGATTTAGTATTGTAGAAAATTCTAAAAAGATTTCTGACTTTTCAAAATTAGGAAGTTCTAGTTAAACTTAAATTTGAAATTAAAAATCTATAGATATAAAACTCAGAAACTAATTTGAATAGTATAGGAAGCAGCAATAATAAATAAAGTCAAATTTTTATCTGAATTTAATTTATCTAGCGAATTTCATATCCTCTATTTTTTCAGGAAAATTGCTTTGTACTTTCAATAACTACTTCTGTATCTCTCTGTGAAATCGTAAAATCAGTAATACCTTAAGTATGATAAGAAAATGTCTTCGTTCCAGTTTATTAGTAAGTACAGAAAAGGAAATAGTAAAAAAGTTTTTAAGTCAAAAACCCAACACCATTAGCTAGCACTGCAACTCTTAATCTTTAAGTTCTAGAACTTTGAAATTTTCCGTTCTATCTAGAAAGGGTCCATTATATACGACAACACTTCAAATTGAATATCTTCGTTTTAAATAGACTGAGCTCCATTTTTTTTAATTTTAGCCCAGATTCTCGCAGAAAAAGTCGAGAAAATTGTTAAAGAACTCAAACCTGCCAAACAAAGTGTTCACATTCTTATGCACAACGAAACTATAGAAGAAGATGTACATAATTTAAATAAATTGTAAGCTTTTTATGCTCCAGGTTTTTCACCATAATCATTTGTGTCCATAAAAACTTAAGCATGGTAACAGGTATGATCAAGCTTATCTGTATCTTACTGAAAGGTCATTTTCGACCAAGAGTGCTTAGTTCTTTCATTTTGTGACGCACAAAAGTCGCTGAATCTCATGAAAAATAAATTAGTTCAAAATGCTTGTAATAATCAATTCCTAGCAGTCAGCATTCTTGCAATCTTTAAAAACTCATCTAATGTGCAGAATCTCAATCCATTTATGAACATTTCTCTGACTAAGGATTACTTATCAACAATATCACCTTCTCCAGATAAAATTCAAAACATGAATCGCTACTAGCTTGTTAAATACTTCCTCTATGAAGATGAAATTCATTGCTAAGTTCAAGGGATGCGTCCAAGGAGAAACAGAAACACATCTTTCTTACAAAAATTGGCTTTAAATAAACTGCAAGTAGTTTTTTTAGGGGCAGCGATAATAAATGTTAATAAATTTTTGCGTTTCAGGTCTTGGTACCTGGATTAAATAGTTTCAACTTTTTTTCGCCAACAATAAAGAATCATGTAGACCTTGACGAATTCAGTTTAGTGCACATACTAGCCTCAATTGTAGTATTTTTTGCAATCCTCTCGTTTATAATGTACGCGGTGAAAGAATACAGAAATAACAGGAATTTCTCTTTTGCGCTGCAGGTCGTACTGAGAATAATATTTCATGAAGAACATGTATCCTTGATGCAATTTCAAAGAAGAATTCAGGTTACTTCATGCTAAAAACACAATCAAATTGGTTGAATTCATACTTCAGGAGTAAATATGGAACTGCTTTAACCGTACCGTCTAAAGAACCTTTGATCATTTCAGCAGAAGAATTCTATCTAGAACCGGACCTCCTTATGTTAATCGATTTGATGGTATTTTTTTGCGATTTATGGCATCTGGACTGTTTAAAAGTGAAATCATGTCGTCGTACCAAGCTTGTCGCCAGCAAAGGACAACAAGGAAGCCTTAGATGTCTTGGAAATCAATTACAACAAACTATTGTCAATACTTGTGAATGAACTTTGCGTTGGATTTCTGATTCCCAGGATATTCATTGTTCTGAAAATTATTGTTGCAAATATAGAAAGAGGAGGATCTTTCAGGAATTCTGCACATTTAAAGGAGATAATGAGTTAAAAGTAAAGAATAAGCTACCGCGCAGAAAAAAAAGTTTTATTTTAATCAAACAACCGACGTCCAAACGTACTGAAAGATAATTGAACCATAATTGGTTGATACTCATAAATACTAATATTAAAAGCGCTTCAATTGTTTTTTAGCCTTTCTATTTGCTTAAAATTATGGATCTGACGAAATTTCGTAATAAGTTTGGATATTCACCTAACATCAGCATAGGTAACTTTCCGAAACATCTGTAATTCATTTTAATAAATTATATTATTTCACGTAACACAAGTCTGTTTGAATACCATCTTTGAATTTTGTTACAGAATGGATTTATTTGGTTTAGCTATTTTGGGACACAAGTGCATGTCATTGTTTTATCATTACTGTAAATGATTATTAAAACAACAGATGAGTGATACATCAGATTTCAAGATATTCTTGCTGATAATGAGTATTTTATCTCAAGCAACTTTTGTGTTTTTGAAATTTTTCCTTACAATCGTGGATTGCAAATGGAAAATTTCATCTCGGTTTACAGGTACCGTGATTTTGAATTTTAATTCACGTGAAGAATAAAAAACATTAATACTATATACATATAATATAAACCCTATCGTTTTCCTCGGCTTCTAACAAATTTTGAAAAAAGTATGTACATTAGAACTTTTAATAATTATTATATGATCACATTTCAGAATATAATAAAGTACTGAATTTGTCTTGCGAATTTGAAAAACAATCATGTGAAATTGTCACCTACTCTGCGTAATAACATATTGACAAGGCCGTATTGTCGTACAAGGTTTTCCAAAAAATCAATAATGGTGAAGCACACCTGCCATTCCAGCAGACAAAAATAGGTAAAAGAATACTTTTTTTAATTTATTTAGAGTTTCCAAATAAAATTCATATAGAGAATCCACAGACATATCAATTCTTTTCTTATTTCAATCCGAGCCAAACGAATTATCGAACAGAGATTCGCAAGTTCAAATTCATCCTCGTGAAATGTAAATTTTACGACATGAAAAATAAATTACAGACAGACAAAATCTAGTATCACTTTTTATTCTTATAATTAGGAGCTTGAAAACCGGTAAGGCTGCGGGGGTAGACTGTATTAACGCTGGAATGATTAAACACGGTGGCGAGTACATACCACATAGACTGTGAGAATTGATAAATTTATGTTTAGAGATGGGAGACGTCCCAGATGATTAGAAAGTGCAATAATTACAGAGGGATTAGCTCATGAAGTACCGTAAGTAAAATGTACGTAAAAATACTTATGCGGAGTGGAATGAAAATAATAGAAGAAAAGATTTCGGAAGTCCAAAGTGGGTTTATGCCAGAAAGGTCATGAATCAATCAATAGATGGCTCCTACAAGCTATAAAAACAATATATACGGGTAGCAAAACGAGTGTAAGGGTGAATGGGAAATTAAGTGACTGTTTCGATATTTTTGTAAAGCGTTAGACAAAGATGTGTTATGTCTTCGTGGTTATTTATATTATTCATGGACAAGTGTTTAAGAATAGCTATTTTCGACGAAGAGGGTGTGGATCTCGAAACAGTGAGAGTATGTGGGTTAGCGTTCGCAGATTATAAGGTTGTTATGGCAAAATAAACTAGATGCAAGCATGAAGAGCATGGGCCTCCAAATTAACGCAAATAAAACAAAAACTATGGTGTTCGAAGGAAAGAGTAAGAAAACACTATGCAATATTTTATTAAATGATGAGAGAATTCAACAAGTTGAAAGGTTTGTATACCTTGGTAGCTTATTTACAAGGGATGGGAAGATAGATGAGGAATTAGATAGACGCATGAACGAAGATAAGAAGGTTATTGGTAGAGCAGGGCCTATTACCAAAAGTAAAACTATATGAAATAAAGATAAAATGGCAATACATCATTGTATATCTGTATCGACTGTACTATATGGTAGTGAGACATGAACCTATCAAGATAAAGATAAGAGTAAAATTAATATAATTGACATGACATTCTTGTGCATAATATGCCGAAAAACTCTGATAGACAAAGTGAGTAAGGAGATAATTCTCAAATAATGTGGTGCAGAAGAGACGTTAGTAGACACATTGGAAGGAAATCGGTTAAGATGGATCGGGCATGCCAAATGCCAAATGAACCACTAGCGAAACAAGCGCATCAAGGTAAAGTAAATGGCAACGTTCCCAAAGGCAGTTCGCGAAAATAATGGTTAGAATATGTGAGTAAGACCTTAGTTAGAAGATACATAAGAAGCCATAGAAACACAAGAGCCTGCATGAAAAAATGCATGGACGTAAAAAAAGCTAGAAAAGTATACCCGGACATAAAAGTATGGCGGAAAATAATTAATAAAGAGTTTTAGTAGATTGAATGGCGCCTGAAACAAAAGACCTTGAATACTAATGGACCCAACAGGGGAATCTCACATGACAACTTTATGAGGATCTTGACTTGAAGTGATTGCTAGAGAGGTTGATCAGCGACCTGGGCCGGAGCTGTGTTGTGGAAAGAACGTGTTGTTTAAATAATTAACAAGAGAATTCTGGATCAATCTAAAAATTTCATATCCCTTCCTTAAATTACTTCCCTCGCCGCTGAGTGAGTCACGCCATCCCTGGAAGGGCAGTGGCTGAATAGTGGAACATTATTGAATTTTCTTTTGTTTAAAAAACCAATTTAAATCGTCTTTAGATAAAAAAAGGCTGCATCTAAAATCTAGGCCAATATCCAAATTGAACTGAGTCCACATTTTTTCTATGTAAATGAATTAAGTATAAACTATACCGGTATATATGTTCAAGAAAAGTGAACCAGATCATGTTTTCTATACTCCCATAATTTATTTATTGATCTTTGTCGTATACACACATACAAAATCATGCACTTTCAAAAACCGAAAAATGCAAATATATATCTTTTAAGTTTCTAACCATTTGCAAAAAAATTTCTAGCCATATTTCCACGGCTAAAGAGATATTTCGCGCTTTATTTTCTCAGAAAATAAAAAAGAAACACAGTACATAGAAACACAGTTAAAAATCAGGCTGCAAAAGAGATAAGGTCAGCGAAACAAGTAATTGACAGTGGTCAATTGTTAAACATTAAAAATGTGTATAAACTTCGTGATTTCTTTGTATATTTTTCTATCATTGTTTCTTTTTCTGGATTTCAAGGAAAACAAAAATCAACCAAATTGGTTGAAACACTTAGCAAATTACGTGAAACAATATTCCTCAACATATAATACGTTGCTGATTATTAATGAGGGTCTATTTCGAAAGTAAAAGAAAGTAGAGATAATTACTCGACAAATCAAACTTAGCAAACCAAGTATAAACATTCTTGTGCGCAACGAAGTTATCGAGGATAGTATTAGTAAATTAAAGGATTTAATAACTTTCAGTGCTCCTGAAACGACGTTTTTCATGATAATCGATTTTATCCAGAACAATTTAAATATTGCAACGGAAACCATCAAGCTAATCAGCGTCTTGCTGATTAGTTTGTCAGCTCTTAGCTGACAACCTCAGTTTTCCATTATGTGCAAAATATTAATATTGAATGCAATACATCTGGCTATCCAGTTAAGTATTCGGGAAAAGACATACTGTTGTTAACTACTTTTGCAATAAAAATGAAGTTCGTTGTTCATTTTCATTATTCAATAATAAATGATCACATCGACAAGTAACTTCTAAACAAAGTTAATATACATCTTAATCGAACAGTTCTCCAGAATGTTGGAAAGTTCTCTTTTCTATAACATTTAGTGATTGGATTTGGAAGGTTCAACGTTTTATCGCCAAAAATTAAAATTGATGGAAACTTTTCTGAACTACATGTCCTATACGTGCTAGCCCCAGTTGCAGCATTTTCCGCAATGCTCTGGCTGCTGATGCATGCGTTAAAACAGTACAGTAATTACTGGAATTTCTCTTTCACGGTGCAGGTCGTGTTAGGTTTTTCAGTTCCTCACGAACCTGCAAATTGAAAGGAAAAAATCATATCTGCGTATATAGTCATAGTGAGTTTAATATACTCTTCTAAGATTTATGCTATGCTCACCAACATTAACTTACAATCGGATTCTAAAATACAACTGAGTACATTAGCTGAATTGGATAAATCAGGTCTCGCACTAGATGCTAATCCGGTAATTATTATTTGGATAAGTGAGGAGGTCCGAAACTTAAGCATCGTAGGGAAACCTCGAATACTATTTTCCAGCCCAGAGGCATGTGTTCTTTATGCAATTGCGGAGAAAAATGTAAGTTGTGTCATGTTAAAAATACAGTCGAATTAGTTTGCTTTACGCTTCAAGGGTGAGGATGAAACAGATTTAGCTGCGACAGTGGATGAACCTCTTGTTACATCAGCAAAAGGATTCTATCTAGAACCAGGTTCACCCTATATTAGGCGATTATATAGTCTTTTCCTAAGGCTGATTGCATCTGGAATCTACGAGAAATGGAATAAAGACATTGTGCCAAGCTAATAGCCTACAGAGAAGAACACAGAAACATTGGATGACGTGGCAATAAACTACAATGAACGTTTCCTAATACTTTTAACTGAACTTCTAGTTGGATTTTTACTTTCATGCATTGTCTTTGTTGTGAAAATTTTAGTTGTGAATTTCACAAGACGAGGAACAGTCTAAAGAAGAGAATAAGCCACTGCAAAAAAAAAGTTTTATTTTGATCAAAGAAACGGTGCCAAATGAATTAAAGCAAAATTAAAGCATAATTGTTTGATATTGATGAAGACTAATATTCGTAACCGCGGAATTGTTTCTCTGTTTTTCCATTTGATCTAGAGTGCAAACATGACTAAGTTCAAAATGTGTTTGGCAAAGAATGACCTTATTGAAAATCTAATCCTGAGTTTTTCTGCGTATCAGAATCTTTTTTAGACTATAACTTAATGTTCGTAGTTTATTTTTACAAGATCAAACATTCAGATTTTGAAGGTAAATCAGGGGACCTTACGTAATATGGTTTAGGAAGGATTTACAGATATTACAGCAATAAATTGTTTATGTAGACATTCATCAGCCTGTTTTTATAATTATTTAATATGGTTCTTATTTTATGTAATTTTTTTCTCATTCCAAAAAGAAGTTCGAATATTATATCAGAAAATAGGTGAACAAATCCTTCGAAAAGTACACTCTTCTAACAAAAGGATAATTAGCTTTTAGAAACGTCAGTAATCCATTGTAATGAATTATATTATTTGACATATCCTATGTCTGTTTGAGAGTTATATTCGAATCTTTTACAAAATGGATTTACATTTTTTGCGTATTTTTTAACAAAGGTGCATGTAATTATTTTGTAATCACTGTAAATCGTAGGAAATGTAGCGGATGGGCAATGCACAATGTTAATGTATGGTGTTTTTCAAAGAAAATGGGATGACAAATATTTTACTCGTCTTAGAAAAAACCTTCATAACTTCTTACCCAATATCGTTGTCAACAATTATTTTCAATATTCAGAACACCTGCAATCACTTACACCTTGGTAGATACTAAAAAGCCTGAGCAGAAGGTCCGAGGCTACTTAACCAAGAAGCATCACGCTGCTACAAGATTCCCCAACCCAATTAAAAAAAGGTAAGACTCGAAACTCAAAAAGAGAAAGAAAAGTTCATGAGGAATAAGCGTTGGGAGGAAACCGTTATACTACGAATGAAAGAAGAAGGTCACTCGACAGAAGAACATTAACATGAAACTGAATTTTAACATCCCACCTGCATCTTTCACTAAACGAAACAGATTACAAGTCTGAAGGTTAAGAGTTTAGTGGTCAAGAAAAAAGGTTTAGTTGCGCCCGCCATGGAACAAAATACGAGTAGGCCGACGGTGACAGTTCGTGCAAATCCATTCTGTCTGGGGCTAACATTGGTTATGCGTATTAAAGGCCATGCTCCACCTTGAAGTAGAGAAGACTCGAAAATGAAAATTACGTCTTAAAATTGAAGATTCCGTGTCCACATCGTCCATTTATTTATCCGCTGAAGCATATGAATGTACTTATGATACCAGCCTTTCTAGACCTGGTCACGAATTGCTTGGAAAAGACGTAAAAGCCGGGAGTTCATGCATACTTCAATCTCTAAATCGGGAGTAGACAACTCTTCATTAGTAAGATCTTGAGTCCCAGCAACTTTCTTCATGAGAGACTTCGCCGATTGGAGATCGGACGCTTAAAACTGACAAAAGTGAGGAGCAAATAGTGGGACGACTATCGACTCATTGCACTTGTTTGAAGGTCAGCCAAGCATTGACGAGTGTTTTTAATATTGTAAACAATCTATCAACAGTATGGTTGGCATGCCTGAAAGACAGTCTCAAGACGTTCGCAATGCTGAGAACAATCAAAGGGTAGGTCTTTAATTTTTGTATGATCTAAGATCAGGATCCCCGCCAACCCACCATCCTGCTCTATGGACCAACAAAATTATGATATTCTGTACTTGAAAGGTTTCCAAGAGGACAAGAGAGCTAAATGCGACTTGATAACAAATATTCTGGTCTCATACTTCTTTTTGAAAACATCCCAAACACGTTTTCTTTTTAAATTTTATTACCAAAATATTCTCGAGTAACTACAGGTGCTCTGGAAACGTTGGTCTCTAAATAATGAAGCTTCACGGGATATGCTATTTCGTTACCCTTTCAATTAGAGACCTAAAAATATCAGTGACATTCAACTTCTCGGTAAAAACACCGAAAAATGTTGCTGATCAAAATTATAGTCTTAAGTAATGTTTTAAAACATATCTTTCTGAGAACTTTGAACCTAAGGTGAAATTAATGTTGTAATGCGCATGGAATAATAGGTAGCTAATACTTCCTACTGGCCGTGATCTTAATTTGAAACAAATAAACTCTGATTGTAATTAAATGTATACAGTAATTATAAGAGATGAGACAAGCATAATTTCGATTGTTCTGCGATCATGGTCCCAGGAAGGTAAGCATAGTTAACACTGACGTGCACTGGTGCTATCTATAGCTTGTGGTCCTCTCTTCTACGAGTCCAACAAATCTTTTTTAAGTAAGAACCTTCGAACTTCACTGCTACATAACCGTACATGTAACGGTGATCACACTTGGTGATCTCCGTTTTCTTACAGACTCGGTAGGACACCCACTTCACCGTGGGGTATCATGAACAGATTAAACTTACGGCAAACTTATCGCTCAGCTCAAAAAGTATATATTAAATTGCGAGTATCATATTTGCACTTAAGGCCCCTCTAATAACAATTGGTATAATTCTAGATTTAAGGAGCGTATAAGAGGATCAAGTTAAAGTATTATTTCTCTATTTTATATAATTGCATTTATATCTTTGGTGCCTGCTATAAAACAATGAATAAAAATCGTTTATCCATTTCCGAAAATAAATTTTCACCATCTGTCAGTTACAGTTGCGCATTATCATCCACATTTTAATATCAAATTTAACATCTACGCAAATCGCTGTCTTCCGCACAATCATAACGAAGGCTGCGAGGATTTATCCCTAGAGCATTTGGTAATTAAATTAGGAACTTGAAAAGCTCTGCCACCAAAAATGCAAAACCAGGTATATTTTGATCACTGCAGTTTTCTATGCCTACTAAGCTCATTTGAAGTATTTTCTGCAATGATCTGGATGCTGATGTGAACATAAATTTGGCCTTAAACTTGAAGTTTATCCTGTGATAATAATTATATGAATACGGAAATTCAAACTTTGAACACAAAAATTTTTTTTTGAATTTATTTCACAACACAGAGGACTTTGTTTCTTCATCCAGTCGCAAAAAAATAATATAAGTTGTTTTATGTTAGAAGCATAATTCAAATGGTTTATTTAGCGATTCGCGGGTGCGGGCGGTATTGCTGATCTAATAACTTCCTCTCAAGACCAATGAAGAATAAAGAAACGATAGATGACTTAGTAAGCAGTGACGATGATTATAGAAACGATTGCAGTTGAAAAATTGTATTGATTTCTTGCATTTTTAACAATTAAAGAATTTAACAAAATTCTAAGAAAGAACTTTCCTTTTTTTAAAATAAATATCTCTTACTTTTATGATATCTTGCGTTTTTGGCAGCTATTAATTCATCGGATTAACACAATTTTGTTTATTCTGATGAATAAGGCATGGGATTTAGAAATTTGTAAATTTAAATATTTTTAATTTTAATGAATCATGCAATATTTTAAATTGGAATTGTGCATCTATGTTAAAATATAAACATCTCTATTATATCTGATTTGAAAGAAATTCTTCCTAATTCATTGTTAATAAATAAAATTTCATAGATTCACAGATCCTATATTTCCTATATTGTATTTTAATTTTAAGTAATATACATGATTGTAATGGTAAACATAACTGGGACTTTGTTTAAAGTAATAAAGATATACTTATGTTTCAAATTTTTAAATTTATGCACTTAAATTTTTAAATACTTTAAAACTTATACTTACAATCTTGTTTTAAAGCTTACAATTTTCAATTATCGAAAAGTGAGTTATGAGCGCTAATTATAATTTGTTGTCTTTCTTTCACTACAAATTGTAATTAAAGTTTAACTAAATTATTCAAATATTATATAACCAATCGATATTTTTCTACAGCAAAGGAGAAATGCATGGAACAACTTCATTCAAATTCTGAACAAAATACGCTTGAAAGAAGGAAAAACTAAGAATACTTCTGTGAGAAATCAAAAGTGCCAAAGCAAGCATTCATTTTCCTGTGCGAAATGAAACTAAAAGAAAGAAAGCAGTAACTTAAATCAGGTAAATGCTTATGCTTCCAAAACTACGATGTTTTTTTATTATAATCAATTCATGGACGTCAGTACTCTTGATATCGTTCGATAAGCAACAAAGGTGCAGTGCTCATCCATTTTTGGACATGAATTGTTACTAGCCGTCAGTTACAATTCTGCATGATGATCCGCATTTTAATAAGATATATTCCTAGAGCATTTTGAACTTGTATTAGGAGCTTTAAAAGCTCTGACACCAAAAATGCTAAACTAAAATATCTTAATCAGTTCCGCTCTTGCGCAGTTTAGGAAAATATATAACCTTCATTTCGAAGCAACTAATCTCCGCAAGCTTGAGATAACCAGTGCCCCGAATCTTGAGCCGAAGCCACACCAATTCGAAATGCAGCGACTCTCTCACTTCTAGCGTAACGGTTTCATCTAACTTCTCTTCGTTCACGAAACGCAATTGTAGTAGGTTAAAAATAGATCTGCTAATACTTAGAGTTAATTCTGTGATAATAATTGGATGTATAGAGACATTCAAACTTTGAGCATATTAAAGACGTTTTAAACTCTATTTCACAGCAGAGAGAACTATTTTCTTTATGCAGTTACAAAAAATAATGTATGTTGTGTCATTTTAGAAACACAAACCAAATGGTTTATTTGGCGATACAAGATTGCGGATGGTAATGCTGATTTAATAACATCCTCTTAAGTCTAATTGTATTTGAATTTTCGCAAATTTAAATCGAGAAATTGATGAACGCGTTATTAGCGATTAAAATGGGAGGGGTGGCGCGATTTTTAAATACAATAAATAACGTGATACTACAAAATTGCCGAAATGGAGTCCAACTCCAAATCGCCTGATATGTGCCACAAGAAATTTTTGTAAAATTTAAACACGAGCTGCGATAACAAGATTTTAACACTTTAAAAATGATGACCAACGAAAACAAAATCATTTAATCATAGAACCTTCTGAAGCACGCCTGGAAGCACTTCAAACGCGCTTCTATGCGGGCTTGATAGTTCCGGAAAACTATAGTTCTAATATAAAAGTTTATAATGGGCTATTCGGATAAAACTACAAATGCGCTTAGAGGCGCAATTTATAAGATTATCAAAAAATCGCGTCAGCCCCTCCCTTCCCTTTTAATTGCTGACAACTCGATTATCCTTGTAGCACAATTTTTATTGTTGGCGTATTTGCGCAATTCAGTGAGCTATAGAAAACGCAAAAATCAAGAGTGATGGGGGCGGCTCGTGTAACTGAGCTGCATAGACCGGGCGAGCACAAAAAAGAAGCGTTAGATGATTCAGGAGGCAGTGCCGATGACATTTACCAAATACTTTTAAACTTAAAAAACTTTTAACTTTAAAACACTTTATTTAGAAGTTGAAGAAAACCGGATTGAGTAGCAAGTAAAGTATGAGTTACTAATGGAATTTTTTATAAACTGTCACTTTATTTTCTGTAATGTATTATTTCCAGAAGCAAACAGAAGAATATTGAGAATAAAAAGAAACGCCTTGTTCTCAATTGCGAAAAATTAATTTATTTCATTGTATAAAATCGATGGCGGTTAAATGAATATATGGGTACATAAGCACATACGTTGATGGTTCTGAATATATTCATATCAACGTATAATTGTAAATGCTATTAATCGGGGACTTATTCAAAAAGTAGACATTAAAATATTTGCAAAGTTAAAATTAAAAAGAAATTACATGATCGATCCATAAAATAATTCTGTTTTTTTTTTTTTTTTT
>NC_046665.1:104213638-104216998 GCF_010883055.1 Belonocnema kinseyi | reverse complement strand
AACTCCTCCCCAACCCTTTCTCCTCATTTCTTCTTCCAAGTCTGATATTAATAAATTAAATAAAAGTGGGCTCAGAGGACACCCTTGTCTCACACCTCTCACAAACCAAAAACTATCTCCTACTTGCTTTCGTACCTTTACCCTACTTCTTGTCTCCCTAAAAATTTCTGATACTCTCTTTAATAATCCCTCTCTTATCCCCTTCTTTACCATAACTTTGTCTATTTCGCCTCGATCTAATGAGTCAAACGCCGCCTTTAAGTCCACGAACATTGCTATCATTGCCCCTTTTTCCCTTTTAATTCTCTTATTTACTAGATAGTTCAGAACATATATGTTGTCCATTACCCCCATTTCTTTTCTAAACCCTGTCTGATTCTGTGACTCGATCTTTTTTTCTTCAACTTCTATCTTCAATCGCTCCGACAAAATAGTTACATATACTTTATACAGTGTTGGCATCAACGTCACCTCCCTATAATCTTTAACCTCCTCTCCCTTGCCTTTCTTTACTATTGGGATAACTACTCCTTCTTTCCATAACTCTGGCCACCCCTCTCCTCTCCATACTCTATTACACATTATCCATGCCCATTCCTCTAGTTCCTCCCCTCCATATTTCCATACTTCATTTGGGATCTCATCTATACCAGGTGCCTCTCTATCCTTCATTATTCCTAAAACTTTAACTATTTCTTCCCTTGAAATTTCCTCTTACTCGTCTCTTTCTCTACCATATTTTCCTCCCTTTACAACTTTTCTCTCTACTCCTCCTAGCAAATCCAAAAAATATTTCTTCCATTCTATCATTTCAATATCTTGGTTTACTCTTTTTCTTCTTTTCCTTTCTCTATTTACTACCTTCCATACCTCTTCTTCCGTCCTAGCCTTCTCCGCCTCTTCCTCAAACCTTTTATTCTCTTTCTTTTGATAACACAATTCAGTATACTCTTCCTTTTTTTTCCTATATTCTTACCCATTACTTTTTTCTTTTCTCCATTTTCTTAATTCCTTTCTGACCTCCTTTTTTTTCTCTTTGCAGTCCTCATCCCACTCACTTCTATTCCCCCCTCCACTAACTTCATTATTATTTGTGCACTCTAATCCTATTTTTATTTCTCCTATTATTTTTTCCATCTCCTCGTCCACATTTCCCTCTCCCATTTTGATATTTCTCATTTTTTCTCTAAACTGTTCTTTTCCTTCCCTTGACCAATCCCCTTTTCCTACACTTTTTACATTTGCTCCCCTTTTACTCATATTGCTATTCCTTTTTTGTCCCTCTAATGTCACTAATAAGGGAAAGTGATCCGAATCAATATATTCTCCTACTTCTAGTTTACTAATGGAATTTTTTATAAACTGTCACTTTATTTTCTGTAATGTATTATTTCCAGAAGCAAACAGAAGAATATTGAGAATAAAAAGAGACGCCTTGTTCTCAATTGCGAAAAATTAATATATTTCATGTTATAGAATCGATGGCGGTTAAATGAATATATGGGTACATAAGCACATACGTTGATGGTTCTGAATATATTCATATCAACGTATAATTGTAAATGCCATTAATCGGGGACTTATTCAAAAAGTAGACATTAACATATTTGCAAAGTTAAAATTAAAAAGAAATTACATGATCGATCCATAAAATAATTATGTTGTTTTTTTTTTATTTTCAGAGCACACTAAACATATTTCCCACAACGTAAGTAATATTTTATTCTGTATTTACAATTTATGCTTCGAAAGCAATTCAATATGGCAAAATACTAAAGCAATCCACTATAGCAAATACATCAGACGAATAAGCAACTTAGCTTATTACTTTGCAAAGCTAAGGGAAAACCCCAGCGATGTTCTTCAGTCATAAAACAAATACCACAAGTGAGTGTTGCAATTCTTCAACCTTTAAAATGTTTATAAATTTTCGAATTGCTTCATATATTTTTATTTTAGTATGCTCTTTTATCGATTGCAAAGAATACACAAGTCTAAAAAGTTGTTTCAAAGGTTTAGCAATGTACTTAGAACAAGATTCTTCTACATGCCAAACTTTGCTGATTATCAACGAGGGTCTATTTCAAAAGGAGCCCAAAATTGAAGCAATTCTTCAAAAAATCAATCTTGTGAAACCAAGTATGCTTCTTCTCGTACGAAACGAATCTATCGAGAAAGGTATAAGTAATTTAGAGCACTGGAGCGGTTTTAATTACCCAACAAAGACGTTTTTCATAATAATCGACCATGTCCAGAACAACTTATATATTGTAACAAAAATAATAAAGCTAATCGGCGTCTTGCTGAAAGGTCGATTTCGGCCAAAATTTCTAGTTATTCAATTCTCTGATGAACAGACGTTAATCAATCTCAAAAAAAAGGAATTACTACGAAATGCTTGGAAAAATCAATTCCTTGACATCAGTATCCTTGAAATCGTTGGAAACACATCCAAGGTTCAGTACTTTAATGCTTTTACGAATATTTACTCAACAAAGAAGTGCTCATCAGGAACAGCACTATTTCCAGACAAACTCAGAAACATGAACCGTTACGAACTTACAGCCTCAGTTGCCCATTATCCCCCACATATTAATATTGAATACAACACAACCGGTTTTCCAGTCAACTATTCGGGAAAAGATGTACTGTTGTTAACTACTTTTGCAATGAAAATGAACTTTGTCATTCATTTTGAAAAGGAGCGAGCAAACTTTGACGTCGATGACTTACTTCTAAACAAACTTAATATACGTCTTCTCAGGACAATGGTCCTGAGTGTGGGTAAGCTTTCGGTTCTGGAATATTTGGTAATTGGATTTGGAACTTTCAACGCTCTCTCACCAAAAATGAAAAGAGAGGTTGATTTTTCTGAACTGAGTTTCTTATACGCACTAGCAACAATTGCAGTGTTTTCCCTAATGCTCTGGCTGCTGAAGTATGCGTTGAGACAGTACAGTAAAGACTGGAGTTTGTCTTTTACGGTGCAGGTCGTGTTAGGTTTTTCAGTTCCTCGCGAACCTGTAAATTGGAAGGAAAGGATCATATTTTTCTATATAGTTATTGTGAGTTTCGTATACTCTTCTAAGATTTATGCTATGCTCACTAGCATCAATTTGCAATCAGAATCGGAAATAAAACTGCGTACATTGGCTGAACTGGATAAATCAGGTCTCGGACTTGAAGCTAATCCTAGGGTAGTTAATTGGATGACTAAAGACGTTCAAAACTTGAGCATCGTTACGAAATCTCAGGCTAAATTTTTGAGCCCCGAGGACTGTGCTCTTCATGCAATCGCAGAGAAGAACGTAAGTTGTGTCATGTTGAAAATGCAATCAGATTGGTTTGCTTCACGCTTCA
>NC_046665.1:104198430-104213538 GCF_010883055.1 Belonocnema kinseyi | reverse complement strand
ACATTAAAAGAAGAGGCATAGTTCAAAGTAAAGAATAAGCCACTGCTAAGAGAAAAGTTTTTATTTTGAGCAAAGAAACAAAGCTAAATGTACTGCAATAAAACTGCGGTATAATTGGTTGATATTGATGAATGTTAATATTGAAATCACACTTAAAGAAAAGTTTGGTTGATTTAGCAAACATAAAGTTAGATCAAACAAATAAATACATTGTTATTTGTCAATCAAATCTTTGGTTGATATAACCAAATTTTTTGGTAAATAAAGTTTGGTTGATTAGAATAAATATTTTGGTGGATCCAATCAAATACGTTTGTTTATCCAAATAAAGATGTTTAAATCCACAACCGTCGCATTAACGGTCGTACAAAATGTATGGAGAAGCCCTTCTTATTAATTAAATTTTTGATAAGGATCACTTGCAGCATCAGAAAACCGAACTTTCGCCAAATCTGACAGAATGGCTTTTTCCATACATCAAAGTGGGAGTCACTTTCAGGAATTCTGCACATTAAAAGGAGATGATGAGTTTAATGTAAAGAATAAGCTGCTGCGCAGAAAAATGTTTTATTATGATCAATCTTAATTGATGCCTCTTCGTTCGAAGAAATTTGCTTGAGATTCTCTGTATTCAACAAATTGAAGTTAGCTCGTGTTTAACATGAAAAGACCTGATTGTATATGTAGACGGTCATGACTTTTTCTACACATCCCGGCTTTAGCTTAAGTATCGACGGCCATGACTAACCTAACATTTGGAAGTTGCATAAGGAGGTTATTAATTTATTTAAAGTGACTAACACACATTGTTAAATGAAAGAAGGTTAAAAAATTAGGCAAATACTATTTCAATTAGTTTCCTCATTAACAATTATTTAGTCTAATATCGTAATGCGAATAGTTGCTGTGACCGGTATTCAGGTGGCTGACAGCGCGGTTCTACACTCCACAAATCTCGGCATTGAGCCAAAATTCAGGCTCGAAATGATACTTTCCCGTAGATACTCAGATGTGCACCTACGTTGAGAGGAATACATTTGAGACTTGAAAAATATTTCAAATGCTCATTAGCAGACGAATGAAATTTGAGTGTTTTTCTGTGCCGGACCCAATGTGAATTAGTTGTTAACTTGTTTTTATTAATATTTAATAGCGTAGTTTGTGCATGTTATTGTTTTCGATCATCGAAAATAAGGTTAAATTTCACATAAGACCAGTAACTAAAAAGAACTTTATTCACCTAGCATTAGGATACGTAACTTTGCGAAACATTTGTAATTCATTTTAATTAATTATATTATTTCACGTAACACATGTCTGTTTGAATCATTATTAAATGATCACATTTTTGAATATAATAAAGTGCTTCATTTGTCTTGCGAATTTGAAAAACAATCATGTAAATTTGTCACCTACTCTGCGTAAAAACACATTGACAAGGCCATATTGTCGTGCAAGGTCTTCCAAAAAATCAATAATGGTGAAGCGCACCTGCCATTCTCGCAGACAAAAATAGGTTAAAGAATACTTTTTTCAATTTATTTAGAGTTTCCAAATAAAATCCATATAGAAAATCCACAAAGATATAAATTCTTTCCTTGTTTCAATTAGAGCCAAACGAATTATCGAACAGAGAATCGCAAGTTCAAATGCATCTTCGTGAAATGTAAAATTTGATTACATGAAAAATATATTACAGACAGACAAAATCTAGTATCACTTTTTTCATCTTATAATTAAGAGCTTAAAAACCGAAATGGCTGCCGGGGTAGACTGTATGAAGTCAACGCATGGCTTCTGCAAGCTATAAAAACTATATATACGGATAGCAAAGCCAGTGTAAGAGTAAATGGGAAACTGAATAATTGTTTCGATATTATTTTAGGAGTTTTAAAAAAATGCGTTATGTCTTCGTGGCTATTTATATAATACAAGAAAAAGTGTTTAAGAATGGCTCTTGCCGACAAAGAAAACAAAAACTACAAAAACAAAAGCTACAAAAACAAAAGACCTTGGATAATAATGGACCCAAGAGCACAATCTCACATGACAACTTCACAAGGATCTTCATTTAAGGTGGTTGCTAGAGAGATTGATCAGCAACGTGGGCCGGAGCAGCGCTGCGGAACGAACGTGTTAGTTAAATAAATAACAAACGAATTTTGGATCAATCTGAAAATTTCATATCCCTTCCTCACATTACTCCCCTCCCTACTGAGTGAGCCACGCCCACCCTTCAGGGAAATGGCTGAATGGTGTAATATCCCTTTGCTAGGGAAACTATTTTATTTAATTTTATTTAAAAATAAATTTAAATCGCCTTAGGATAAAAAAGGCTAAATCTAAAATCTAAGCCAATATCCAAATTACACTGAACCCAGATTTTTTATATGTAAGTGAATCATGTATAAACTTTACCTGTATATATTTTCAAGAAAAGTGAATCAGGTCATGTTTTCTTCACTCCCATAATTTATTTATTGAACTTTGTCGCATACACTCATACAAACTGATCCATTTTCTAAAATCGAAAATCCAAATATATGTGAAGGACTGAAATATGAAAAATTTATTTCTAAATAACAGGCTTTCTATATATCCTTTAATTTTGTAACCATTTGGAAAGAAATTTCCAGCTATATTTTGAAGGCACAAAAAATGACGTCGATTTTTCTATCAAAAAATGTGATATATAAGTCTGAAGTACGTATCTTAGTTATCACACTTCCTAACGAAAGGATGTATGAACACCTGATTACATTCTGCGCTACCTTGAATAAAAATAATAAAGATGGGAATGTTCTTCTTTTCTCCAGTGCCCATAAATCAAATTTCCGTACCAGTTTCTCAGAGTCTGAACCCGGTGGTGGATAGTTACCACTCCGCTTATATTCTATGAGTTTAAGGAATCTCTTTTGACATTTTTCAATCGCAGTCACATATTTTTGATATTGTGGAGACCATACAATGGAAGCATATTAAAGCTTCGATCTTACCAATGCATTGAATAAAATTTGAATTGGTTTGGTAGACTTGAAGTACATGCATGTACGTAGGATAAAACCAAAAAGTTTATTAGCGCTAGAGATTATATTATTTATTTGGGGTATCAAAGTAAAGCCTGTGTCAAATTTTATACCCATATCCGATATTGCAGATACGTTTTCTAGTATTTCACCATCAATCTCGTAAACATATTTTATGAAATTAGTTTTTCTTGTGAATGTATTGAGATCAAATGAGTTATCAATACACCAGAGTTAAAAATACTTAAGAATTTTTTGCAAAATTTCAGTCTTGAGTAGTAGATATGGGCAAGAAGATCTTGGTATCAACGGCGTACATTAGTCACCTAGAAAAATACCCACTTTATTAAGTCTGCCATTACGGTGCACATCGAAGGAATTCATATAAAATGTTTCTTCACTAAAGGTTGACGGCTTTTACCAAGTTTCTGTACATACTAATAAATCATAATAAAATATGTCGTGAGATAACAGTACTTGCTTTATCTTGCTATTAAGGCCCCTAACATTTTGGTAATACAGTTTGATAGTCTTACCAATATCTAGCCTAACCCGCAATCCCTTGACGTTGTTGTTTGATCCTGAATTTTTACGACTTGAGGAGATCCATTGCGATAGACTAGTCTATCGCATCTATAGATACGAGTTTAAACGTTTTTTGGACTTTGAATTCTTTAGAATGTGAAACATTTAAAAATTAATACCAGCAGTATTAGTTTGTGAAATCGTACAAACGATATCACTTTTGTTTTCTCATCAATTTATATAGAATTCACTCGTGTAATTTAAATTCTTTGAGCAAAATTACATGTCGCAATCTAGTAAAATGAAGGGAGTAACAAATTTCTTTCTATACTTTAAACATAATGCTCTGTTACAATAAGGTCAGCAAAACAAGTAATTGACAATAGCTAATTCTTAAGCGTTAAAAATGTCTATAAATTTCGTAATTTCTTTGTATATTTTTCTATCATTGTTTCCTTTTCTCGATTTCACGGGAAACAAATATCAACCAAATTAGTTAAAAGATTTAGCAAATTACGTGAAACAAGATTCATCAACATATATTACGTTGCTGTTTTTTAATGAGTGTCTATTTCGCAAGGATAAGAAAGTAGAGATAATTACTCGACAAATCAAACTTATCAAACTAAGTATCCACATTCTTGTGTGCAACGAAGTTATCAAAGATAATATCAGTAAATAATAAAAAATAAAATCAGATAATCAGTAAATTAAAGGAGTTGATAAATTTCAGTACCCCAGAAACGATGTTTCTCATGATAATCGATTCTATTCAGAACAATTTAAATATTGCAACAGAAACAATCAAGCTAACCAGCGTCTTGTTAAAAGGTCATTCTCTGCCAAAGTGCTTAGTTCTGCAATTCTCTTATTCACCAAAGTCGATGTATCCTATAAAGCAGAAATTACTTTGAAACGCTTGGAAGAATCAATTCTTGGACGACAGCATTCTCGAAATAGTTGGAAACATGTCTAATGTGCAGTACCTCAATCCATTTACACACGCCTATTTTACATAATCATACACATCAGGAAATGCACTATTTTCAGATAAACTTAGAAACATGAATCGCTACCAGCTGACAACCTCAGTTTTCCATTATGTCCCAAATATTTATGAAAATTTCCTGAACTACATTTCCTATACGCGCTAGCCCCAGTTGCAGTGTTTTCCGCAATCGGATTCAAAAATACAACTGAGTAAATTAGCAGAATTGAATGAATCAGGTCTCGCACTGGATGTGAATCCGGTAATTATTCGTTGAATGAGTGAGGACGTCCGAAACTTAAGCATCGTACGGAAATCTCGGATACTGTTTTCCAGCCAAGAGGCATGTGTTCTTTATGCAATTGTGGAGAAAAATGTAAGTTGTGCCATGTTAAAAAGACAGTCGAATTAGTTTGCTTCACGTTTCAAGGGTGGGGATGGAACAGAATTAGCTGCGACAGTGGATGAACCTTTTGTTACATCAGCAGAAGGATCCTATCTAGAACCCGGTACACCCTATATTAGGAAATTTAGTAGTCTTCTCCTAAGGCTGATTGCATCTGGAATCTATGAGAAATGAAAAAAAGACGTTGTGCCGAGCTTACCGCCTACAAGGAAGAACACAGAAACATTGGATGACTTGGCAATAAATAGCAACGAACTCTTCTTAATACTTTTAACTGAACTTTTAGTTGGATTTCTAATTTCTTGCATTGTCTCTGTTGTGGAAATTTTTGTTCTGAATTTCAAAATAAGAGGAACAGTCTAAAGTAGAGAATAAGCCACTGCAAAGAAAAAAGTTTTATTTTGAACAAAGAAACGGTGTCAAATGAATTGAAGCATAATTGTTTGATATTGATAAAGACTAATATTCGGTAGCCTGGGATTGTTTCTTAGTTTTTCCATTTGATCTAGAGTGCAAAGATGACTGAAGTTCAAAATGTATTTGCCAAAAAATGACCTTAAGGAAAATCTAATCCTGAGTTTCTTTGCGTATCAGAATCTTTTTTAGACTATAACTTAATTTTCGTAGTTCATTTTAACAAGAATCAAACATTGAGATTTTGAAGATAAATCGGGGTACCTTACGTATTCTGGTCTATAAAAAATTTACAGATATTAAAGAAATAAAGTGTTTATGTAGACATGCATCATCCTGTTTTTATTATTATTTAATATGGTGCCTCTTTTATGTAATTTTTTTCTCATTCCGAAAATAAGTTGGAATATTATATCAGAAAATGAGTGAACAAATCCTTCGAAAAGTGAACTCTCCTAACAAAAGGATAATTGACTGTTAGAAACGTCAGTAACCCATTGTAATTAATTATATTATTTGACGTATCCTATGTCTGTTTGAGAGTTATATTTGAATCTTTTACAAAATGGATTTACATGTTTTAGGTACTTTTCAACACAGGTGCATGTCATTATTTTGTAATCACTGGAAATTGTAGTTAATGTAGCGGATGGGCCACACACAAAATTAATGTGTGGTGTTTTTAAAAGAAAATGTGATGACAAATATTTTACTTGTCTTAGAAAAAATCTTCGTAACTTTTCACAAATTACCGTTGTTAACAATAATTTTCAACATTCGGAACAACCGCAATCATTTTCACCTTGGTAGATACTAAAAAGCTTAAGCAAAAGGTCCAAGGATACTTAACCAAGAAGCATTACGCTACTACAAGATTTCCCTACCCAATGAAAAAAAGATAACACTTGAAACTCAAAAACGGAGAGAAAAGTTAATGTGGAATAAGCATTGGGAGCAAACCGTTATACTACCAATGAAAGCTGAAGGTCACTCAACAGAAGAACATTAACATGAAACTAAATTTTAACATCCCACCTACTTCTTTCACTAAACGAAACAGATTACAAATCTGAAGGTTAAGAGTTTAGTAGTCAAGAAAAAAGGTTCAGTTGCGCCCGTTATGGAGCAAAATAGACCGCATAGATTCAGCGCACTACTGCCAATCTGCAGAATTTGAAATTGATCGACTATAGGTCCTGAAAAAAGGCTTGACGGTGACAGTTCGTGCAAATCCATTCTGTCTGGGGCTAACATTGATTATGCGTCTTAAAGGCCATGCTCCACCTTAAAGTAGAGAAGAGTCGAAAATAAAAATTATGTCTTAAAATTGAGGACTTCGTTTCCACGCCATCCAGTTATTTATCTGTTGGAGCATATGAATGTACTGATGATACCAGCGTTTCTAGACCTGGTCACGAATCGCTTGGACAAGACGTAAAAGCCGGAAGTTCATGCATCCTTAAATCTCTAAATCGAGAGTAGACAACTCTTCATTAGTGAGATCTTGAGTCCCAGCAACTTTCTTCATAAGAGACTTTGCGGATTGGATATCGGACGTTCACAACTGGCAAAAGTGATAGTATGACGACTATCGACTTATTGCCCTTGATTGAAGGTCAGCCAATCATTGACAAGTGTTTTCAATATTGTAAAAAATCTATCAGCAGTTTGATTGGCATGCCTGAAAGACAGTCTCCAGACGTTTGCAATGCTGAGAACAATCAAAGGGTAGGTGATTAATTTTTGTATGATTTAAGATCAGGATCCCCACTAACCCACCATCCAGCTCTATGGACCAACAAAATTATTATATTCTGTACTTGAAAGGTTTCAAAGAGGACAAGAGAGCTAAATGCGACTTGATAACAAATATTCTGATCTCATACCTCTTTTTGAAAAGATCCCAAACTCGTTTTCTTTTTAAATATTATTACCGAGATATTCTTAATTAACTACAGGTGCTCTGAAAACGTTGGTCTCCAAATAATGAAGCTTCGCAGGATATGCTATTTCGTTACCCTTTCAATTGAAAAAATTGTATTGATTTCTTGCATTTTTTTACAATTAAAAGATTAAACAAAATTCTAAGAAAGAAATTTTCTTCTTTTTTTAATTTTTAAAATAAATATCTCCTACTTTTATGATATCTTACGTCTTTGGCGGCATAAATTGATAAATGTAGTTTTTTTTTAAATTATCGTGGCAAAAAAAATTATTTAACTGGTATTCAACTTACCGAATATCTAGTTTATATGAGCTCTAAATTTGAAAAAATATTACATAAGATAAAAGAATGAGATTTTCCATAAAATCCACTTACCATGATTTTAATTTCGTCAAGAATATAAATTCGAAAAAATAAAAAGCAAGATTTATTTTTTGTATAAATTTTTAGCAATGTATTTTTTTCAAGAAATATGAGCAAAACATTTTTTAGAATTGTTTTCCTATAAAAGTGCAAATTTAATAAAAAATGACAAAAAATGTCAATGTCAATGTAAATAATTACTTAACTTAATTTCTTTTAAATGAAGGCGATGAGCCTCATAAGAATCTGAAAAGAAAATTCAACTATATGAATTATTAAATTAATAATTCCTATATAATTAGGTTTTTAATTCATCGGATTAACTCAATTTTATTTATTCTGATGAATTAGTCATGGGATTTAGAAATTTGTAAATTTTTCATTTCAATGAATAATGCAATATTTTAGATTGGAATTGTGCATCTTTGTAAAATTGCCACCGACTTTATCTAATATTTTATTTATAAGACCTTATTGACATGCAAGGTCTTCGGAAAAATCAATAACATTGATCGCTGCTCGCGATCCAAAAAGAATAATATATAAAATACTCTTTTGCAGAAATTTATCAATAACTTACAAAAAATAACAATGATTGAATAATTACACATAAATTGATTACTCGTATTTTAATTTTCGGTAATATACATGATTGTAATGGTAAACATAATTCGGACTTTGTTTAAAGTAATAAAGATATGCTTGTGTTTCAAATTTTTCATTTTATTCACTTAAATTTTTTAATACTTTAAACTTTTTACTTACAATTTTGTTTTAAAGCTTATAATTTTTAATTATCAAAACGTGAGATATGAGCGCTAATTATAATTTTTTGTCTTTCTTTTATTACCAATTGTAATTAAATTAAAACTAAATTACTAACAAATTATATAACCAATCGATACTTCTCTACAGCAAAGGAGAAATACATGGACCAATTTGGTTCAAATTCTGAACAAAATACGTTGCACAAGATTCGTCTACACTTGAAACAATGCTAATTATTTATGAAGATCTATTTTGAAAGAAGGAAAAAGTAAGAATACTTCCGTGAGAAATCAAAAGTGCCGAAGCAAGTATACATTTTTCTGTGCGAAATGAAACTATTAAGAAAGAAGACAGTAATTTAAATCAGGTAAATGCTTATGCTTCCCCAACTACAATGTTTCTTTATTATAATCAATTCATGGACGTCAGTACTCTTGATATCGTTCGATAAGCAACAAAGGTGCAGTGCTCATCCATTTTTGGACATGAATCTTTACCAGCCGTCAGTTACAATTCTGCATTATGATCCAGAAATGCTAAACTAGAATATCTTAATCCATTAGGAATCCCACATCCACACGGAGAGCTGTTTAGTGGAGCCGCTCACTTAACACGTACACTTATCGCGCCAATCACACAGTAAACTATAGTTCTACTAAAAAAGTTTATAATGGGCTTTTCAGATAAAACTGCAAATGCGCTTACAGGCGCAATTTACAAAATTATCAAAAAATCGCGTCAGCCCCCCTTCCTCCTTTGGTTTTTGTCCTAATTTTTTTCCTATTGGCACATATCAACGCATTTGGAAATCTCCATGGTCATGCAATTTAAACTTTTCCTTTTCAAATGGGCAGTTATCGCGCCACCCCCCGCGTAACACCTTATATAACGCTAATTTCTTTTGGTGCAACAATTTTATTTTTGGCGTATTTGCACATTTCAGTGAGCTATAGAAAACCCAAAAATCAAGAGTGAAGGGGGCTGCTCGTGTAACTGATCTTCAACGACAGAGCATAATAAAAAAGCGTTAGGTGACTTAGGAGGCAGTGGCGATGATATTTTCCCAATACTTTTAACCTTCATATACTTTTAACTTTAAAACACTTTATTTAGAACTTGAAGAAAACAGGATTGAGTAGCAAGTAAAGTATGAGTTACTAATGGAATTTTATGTAAACTGTAACTTGTTTTTCTGTAATGTGTTATTTTCAGAAACAAACAGGAGAATTTTGAGAATTAAAAGAGACAACTTGTTCTCAATCGCAAAAAATTAATATATTCCAGGTTATAGAATCGATGGCGGTTAAATGAATATATGGGTACATAAGCACATACGTTGATGGTCATAAATATATTCATATCAACGTATACTTGTAAATGCTATTAATCGGCGACTTATTCAAAAAGTAGACATTAAAATATTTGCAAAGTTAAAGTTAAAAATAAATTGCATGATCGATTCATAGAATAATTCTGTTGTTTTTTATTTTATTTTCCGAGCACACTAAACATATTTTCCACAACATATGTAATATTTTATTCTGTATTGACAATTTATACTTCGAAAGCAATTCAATATGGCAAAATACTAAAGCAATCCACTATAGCAAATACATCAGACGAATAAGCAACTTAGCTTATTACTTTGCAAAGCTAAGGGAAAACCCCAGCGATGTTCTTCAGTCATAAAACAAATACCACAAGTGAGTGTTGCAATTCTTCAACCTTTAAAATGTTTATAGATTTTCGAATTGCTTTACATATTTGTATTTTAATATGTTCTTTTATCGATTGCAAAGAAGACAAAAGTCTAAAAAGTTGTTTAAAAGGCTTAGCAATGTACGTGGAACAAGATTCTTCTGCATGCCAAACTTTGCTGATTATCAACGAGGGTCTATTTCAAAAGGACACAAAAATCGAAGCAATTCTTCGAAAAATTAATCTTGTTAAACCAAGTATGCTTCTTCTCGTACGAAACGAATCTATCCAGAAAGTTATAAGTAATTTAAAGTACTGGAAAGGTTTCAAATACCCATCAAAGACGTTTTTCATAATAATCGACCATGTCCAGAATAACTTATATATTGTAACAGAAATAATAAAGCTGATCGGCGTCTTGTTAAAAGGTCGATTTCGGCCAAAATGTCTAGTTATTCAATTCACTGATAAACAGACGTTAATCAATCTCAGGAAAAAGAAATTACTTCGAAATGCTTGGAAAAATCAATTCCTTGACATCAGTATCCTTGAAATCGTTGGAAACACATCCAAGGTTCAGTACTTTAATGCTTTCACGAATATCTACTCAACAAAGAAGTGTTCAGCAGGAACAGCACTATTTCCAGACAAACTCAGAAACATGAACCGTTACCAGCTTACAGCCTCAGTTGTCCATTATCCCCCACATATTAATATTGAATACAACACAACCGGTTTTCCAGTCAACTATTCGGGAAAAGATGTATGGTTGTTAACTACTTTTTCAATGAAAATGAACTTTGTCATTCATTTTGAAAAGGCGCAAGCAAACTTAGACGTCGATGACTTACTTCTAAACAAACTCAATATACGTCTTCTCAGGACAATGGTCCTGCGTGTTGGTAAGTTTTCGCTTCTGGAATATTTGGTATGTGGATTTGGAACTTTCAACGCTCTCTCACCAAAAATAAAAGGAGAGGTCGATTTTTCTGAACTGAGTTTCTTATACGCACTAGCAACAATTGCAGTATTTTCCGTAATGCTCTGGCTGCTGAAGTATGCGTTGAGACAGTACAGTGTGGACTGGAGTTTGTCTTTCACAGTGCAGGTCGTGTTAGGCTTTTCAGTTCCTCGCGAACCTGTAAATTGGAAGGAAAGGATCATATTTGCCTATATAGTCATTGTGAGTTTCGTATACTCTTCTAAGATTTATGCTATACTCACTAGCATCACTTTGCAATCAGAATCGGAAATGAAACTGAGTACATTGGCTGAACTGGATAAATCAGGTCTCACACTTGAAGCTAATCCTATGATAGTTAATTGGATGACTGAAGACGTCAAAAACTTAAGCATCGTTATGAAATCTCAGGCTACATTTTCGAGCCCCGCAAACTGTGCTCTGCATGCATTCGCAGAGAAGAATGTAAGTTGTGTCATGTTGAAAATGCAATCAGATTGGTTTGCTTCACGCTTCAAGGGTGGCGATGGAAGGGCTTTACTTGCGACAGTGGATGAACCTTTAGTGATATCAGCAGAAGGATTCTATCTAGAAACAGGTTCGCCCTATATTAGGAGATTTAATAGCCTTCTCCTGAGGCTGGTTACATCTGGAATCTACGAGAAATGGAATAAAGATATTGTGCTAAAAATGTCGCTTACGGAAAAGAACAGAGAAGCGTTAGATGACTTGTCAGTCAGCTACAATGAACTTTTTGTAATACTTTCAAGCGAACTTCTGCTTGGATTTTTAATTTCTTGTATCGCATTTGTCGTGGAAATTGTTGTTGCGAACATTAAAAGAAGAGGCATAGTTTAAAATAAAGAATAAGCCACTACCAAGAAAAAAGTTTTATTTTGCGCAAAGAAACAAAGCTAAATGTACTTCAATAAAACTGCGTTATAATTGGTTGATATTGATGAATGTTAACATTGAAATCACACTTTAAGGAAAGTTTGGTTGATTCAGCAAACATAAAGTTAGATCAAACAAATAAATACATTGTTATTTGTCAATCAAATGTTTGGTTGATATAACCAAATTTTTTGGTTAATAAAGTTTGGTTGATTAGAATAAATATTTTGCTGGATCCAATCAAATACGTTTGTTTATCCAAATAAAGATGTTTAAATCCACAACCGTCGCATTAACGGTCGTACAAAATGTATGGAGAAGCCCTTCTTATTAATTAAATTTTTGATAAGGATCACTTGCAGCATCAGAAAACCGAACTTTCGCCAAATCTGACAAAATGGCTTTTCCCATACATCAAAATGAAGGCATTTTCAGGAATTCTCCACATTGAAAGGAGACGATGAGTTTAAAGTAAAGAATAAGCTGCTGCGACCAAAAAGTTTTATTATGATCAAATAAACGACGTCGAAATGTACTGAAAGATAATTGAACCATAATTAGTTGATACTGATAAATACTATTATTGAAAGCGCTTCAATTGTTTTTCAGCTTTTCTATTTGCTTAAAATTATGAATCTGACAAAATATTATAATAAGTTTGGAACAAGATGATCAAACGAAAATTTAATCTGCAGTGTTTTCTGTGTATAATAATCTTTTGTAAACTTTCACTTAAGTTGTGTAGTTTGTTTACACGGGTATCAAAATTAAAATTTTTTCAGGAGAAATGGAGACACTCTACTTATTCTAGTTTGTAAAGGATTCACAGATTGAAGAAAAAGTACACAGAAAATTGCAGATCCTCAATTGTACATCGAAATCGGTGTTCAAGTGAGGTGCAACAAATTTGAGCCACATATGGTAGGTTAATTCAGAGAATCTAGAGGAAAAGCATTATTTAGACACTGTTTTTTCTCATCCACAGCAACGTGAAGTGACGTCTACATACTGTCAGTCACCTGTCAAGATGATTTGTCGGGCATTATTTGAGTGAAATGTATGTTGATTAGCAGGTAAGTTATAATAATAATTACCTAACTTTAAATTTCCTACCATTTACCATAGTTAGTCAAAACAAATTGAAGTTAGCTCGTGTTTGAAGTGAAAAGACCTCATTGTATATGTAGACGATCATGACTTTTTCTACACATCCCGGCTTTAGCTTAAATATCGACGTCCATGACTAATCTAACATTTGGATGTTGCATTAGGAAGTTATCAACTTATTTTAAGTGAGTAATACACACTGTTAAATGGAAGAAAGTTAAAAATTAGGCAAATATTATTTTAATTAGTTTCCTTCTTAAGAATTATTTAGTCCAATATTGTAATGCGAATAGTTGCTGTGACAGGTGTTCAGGTGGCTGACAGCGCGGTTCTGCACTCTCGAAATCTCGGCATTGAGCCAAAATTCAGGCTTCAAATGATACTTTCCTCTTGAAAAATATTTCAAATGCCCATTGGGAGACGAATGAAATTTGAGCTGCAACAAATTTAACACCAGCGTTTTTCTGTGCAGGTGCCAATGTACATTGGTTGCGAACTTGTTTTTTTTTTTAATATTTAATAGCGTAGTTTGTACCTTATTTACCTGACATTAGGATACGTAACTTTCCGAAATATCTATAATTCATTTTAATTAAGTATATTATTTCACGTAACACATGTCTGTTTGAATTACTATTATATGGTCACATTTTTGAACATAATAAAGTACTACATTTGTCTTGCGAATTTGAAAAACAATCATGTGAAATTATCACCTACTCTGCGTAAAAACTCATTGACAAGTTCATATTATCGTGCAAGGTCTTCCAAAAAATCAACAACGGTGAAGCACACCTGCCATTCTCGAAGACAAAAATAGGTAAAAAAACTACTTTTTTCAATTAATTTAGAGTTTCCAAGTGAATCCATATAGAAAATCCACAAACATAAAAATTCTTTTCTTGTTTTAATTAGACCCAAACAAATTATCGAACAGAGAATCGCAAGTTTAAATGCATCATCGTGAAATGTGATATTTGATTACATGAAAAATAGATTACACACAGACAAATTCTAGTAAAACTTTTTTCATCTTATAATTAAGAGCTTAAAAACTGGTAAGGCTGCCGGGGTAGAGTGTATTAACGCTGAAATGCTTAAACACGGTGGCGAGTACATACCACATAGATTGTGCAAATTGATAAATTCATGTTCCGAGATGAGAAACGTCCCAAACGACAGAAGAAAAGCGATTATCGTACCAATATGCAAAAGAGAGGGAGAGAAAAGAGACTGCAATAATTACAGAGAAATCAGCTTATTAAGTACCGTAAGTAAAATATACTTTAAAATACTTACTCGTAGGGTAATAGAAATAACAGAAGAAAAGATATGGGAATTTCAAAGTGGGTTTATGCCAAAAAGAATATGTGCGGATCAAATATTTAGCTTAAGGAAAATCACAGAAAAAGTTCGAGAGTAGAAAAAAAAGGTTTGTGTGCATTTCTTGACCTATAAGAAGCTTTTCACAAGGTAGATAAAAGTACAAATTGGAAAGTGCTGAAAGAGTATGAAATCAATGCATGGCTCCTGCAAGCTATAAAAACAATATATACGGGTAGCAAAGCCAGTATAAGGGTAAATGGGAAATTAAATGACTGTTTCAATATTATTTTAGGAGTTGTACAAAGATGCGTTATGTTTACGTGGCTACTGAGTGAGTCACGCCCACCCTTCAGGGAAATGGCCTTAGGATAAAAAAGGCTAAATCTAAAATCTGGGCCAATATTCAAATTACACTGAACCCAGATTTTTATAAAAAAGTATAAGAATCAAGAATCAAGTATAAACTATACGTGTATATATTTTCAAGAAAAAAGAACCACGTCATGTTTTCTTCACTCCCATAATTTATTCATTGATCTTTGTCGCATACACTCATACAAACTGATCCATTTTCTAAAATCGAAAATTCAAATACCAGGTGTATACATATGAAACCGGTATTTTTTCAAGAAAAAAACACATTTATTTCAAGAGAATGATAACAAATATTTTATTCAAAGTATGCGC
>NC_046665.1:104186173-104198330 GCF_010883055.1 Belonocnema kinseyi | reverse complement strand
CCAATTAGCACAAATGGTAAGTTCCGACAGTGCCTACAAGTGTGCCTACTGGCCGCTAAATGGCAATACCGGTTTCATATGTATACACCTGGTATATGTCAAGGACTGAAACATGAAAAATTTACTTCGAAACAACAGGCTTTCTATATATCCTTTAATTTTGTAAGAAATTGCAAATAAATTTCCAGCCATATTTCGACGGCTGAATTGATATTTAGAACTTCATTTTCTAAGAAAAGAAAAAGGAAACACAGTAGATAGAAACCAAATTAAAAATCAGGTGCCAAATAAAAATCATTTATTTATTTTGCGAAATCGTAAACCCAACAGTCAGTGGCTACAGTAGATGAGCATATAGTAAGATTGCCAATAAATGGACTAATAACAGAACTACCTTATAAATTTGCTAAGATAATTCTTAAATGGTATATTTTGAGGCAGTCGAATTATATAATGAGTGATCAAAATTAATAACGTCGACTTTTTTATACAAAAATGTGATGTATAAGCCTGAAATACGTAGCTTAGTTATCATACTTCCTGACGAAAGGATGTATCGACACTAGATTAGATTATGCGCTACCTTGAATAAAAATAATAAAGAAGCGAATGTTCTTCTTTTCTCCAGTGTCCATAAATAAAATCTCCGTACCAGTTGCTCAGAGTCTGAACCCGGTGGCAGATAGTTACCACTCCACTTGTATTATAGGAATTTAAGGAACCTCTTTTGACATTTTTCAATCGCATTAACATATTTTTGGTATTGCGAAGACCATACAATGGAAGAATATTAAAGCTTCGATCTTATCAATGCACTGAATAAGATTTGAAGCGGTTTGGTAGACTTGAAGTTAATGCATTTACGTAGGATAAAACCAAAAAGTTTATTAGCGCTAGAGATTAAATTATTTATTTGGGGTATAAAAGTGAGGCCTGTTTCAAATTTCATACCCAGATATGATATTACAGATACTTTTTCTAGTATTTCACCACCAATCTCGTAAACATATTTTATTAAATCTGTCATGTCGGTGCACATCGAAGGATTTCATATCAAATATTTCTTCACTAAAGGTTGACGGCTTTAACCAAGTTTCTGTACATGCTAATAAATCTTAATCAAATATGTCGTGAGATAACAGTACTTGCTTAATCTTGCTATTAAGGCCCCTAACATTTTGTTAATACAGTTTGATAATCTTACCAATATCTAGTCTAACCCGCCATCCCTTGACGTTGTTGTTTGATCCTGAATTTTTCCGACTTGAGGAGATCCATTGCGATAGACTTGTCTATCGCATCTATAGATATGAGTTTAAACATTTTTCGGACTTTTAATTCTTAAGAATGTAAAACATTTCAAATATTTATAGATTTTATAATTTCTTTATTAATTTTCCTTTCAACGTATCACCTTTTCGAAATTCGCCTATTATATTTAGTTAATACCATCAGTATCAGTTTGTAAAATCGTACAAACGATATCACTTTTGTTCTCTCGTCTGTGCAACGAAGTTATCGAAAATAATATCAGTGAATTAAAGGAGTTGATATCTTTCAGTACCCCAGAAACGAGGTTTTTCATGATACTCGATTCTATTCAGAACAATTTAAATATTGGAACAGAAACCATCAGGCTAATCAGCGTCTTGTTAAAAGGTCGTTTTCGACAAAAGTGCCTAGTTCTGCAATTCTCTGATTCACAAAAGTCGACGTATCATATAAAGAAGAAATTACTTCGAAACGCTTGCAAGAATCAATTCTTGGATGTCAGCATTCTCGAAATAGTTGGAAACATGTCTAATGTGCAGTACTTCAATCCATTTACAGACGTTTATTTTACAAAAACGTACTCATCAGGAAAAGCACTATTTCCAGACAAACTTAGAAACATAAATCGCTAATTTGCCTATATGGTCATTGTGAGTTTCATATACTCTTCTAAGATGTATGCTATCCACACCAGCATCAACTTGCAATCGGATTCGAAAATACAACTGAGTACATTAGCTGAATTGGATAAATCAGCTCTCGTACTAGATGTGAATCCGGTAATTATTAGTTGCATGAGTGAGGAGGTCCGAATCTTGAGTATCGTAGGGAAATCTCAAATACTGTTTTCCAGCCCAGAGGCATGTGTTCTTAATACATTTGTGGCGAAAAATGTAAGTTGTGTCATGTTAAAAATACAGTCGAATTAGTTTACTTCACGCTTCCAAGGTGGGGATGGAAGAGATTTATCTACGACAGTGGATGAACCTGGTTCTTGAACCAGGTTCACCATATATTAGGCGATTTAATAGTCTTCTCCTAAGGCTGATTGCATTGGAATCTACAAGAAATGGAATAAAGACGTTGTGCCAAGCTTATCGCCTACAGAAAAGAACGCAAAAGCATTGGATGACTTGGCAATAAATTACAATGAACTTTTCATAATACACTTAAGTAAACTTCTAGTTGGACACCTAATTTCTTGCATTGTTTTGTTGTGGAAATTTTTGTTGCGAATTTTAAAAGAAGAGAAACAGTATAAAGTAGAGAATAAGCAACTTCAAAATAAAAGTTTTATTTTGAACTAAGAAACAGTGTGAAATAATTTGAAGTATAATTGTTAGATATTGATAAAGCCTAATATCCGGAACCCCCGAATTGTTTCTTAGTTTTTTCATTTTATCTAGAGTGCAAGGAGGACTGAAGTTCAAAATGTGTTTGGCAAAAAATGACCTTAATGAAAATCCAATCCTGAGTTTTTTCTGCGTATCAGAATCTTTTTCAGACTATAACTTAATGTTCGCAGTTTATTTTTACAAGAATCACACATTGAGATTTTGAAGATAAGTCGGGGGACCTTACCTATTCCGGTTTATCAAAGATTTACAGATATTAGAGCAATAAAGTGTTTATGTAGACATTCATCAGCCTGTTTTTATTATTATTTAATATGGTGCCTCTTTTATGTAATTTTTTTCTCATTCCGAAAATAAGTTGGAATATTATATCAGAAAATAAGTCAACAAATTCACACAATAACAAAAGGATAATTAACTTTAGAAACGTCAGTAACCCATTGTAATGAATTATATTATTTCACGTATCCTATGTCTGTTTGAGAGTTATATTTGAATCTTTTTCAAAATAGATTTACATGTTTTACGTATTTTTCAACACAGGTGCATGTCATTATTTTGTAATCACTGTAAATTGTAGTTAATGTAGCGGATGGGCAATACACAAGATTAATGTTTCGTGTTTTTAACAGAAAATGGGATGAAAAATATTTTACTCGTCTTAGGAAAAACCTTTATAACTTTTCACCCAATATCGTTGTCAACAATTATGTTCAAAATTCGGAACAACTGCAATCACTTGCACCTTGGTAGATACTAAAAAGCTTGAGCAAAAGGTCCAAGGCTACTTAACCAAGAAGCATCACGCTGCTAGAAGGTTCCGCAACCCAATAAAAAGAAGATAACACTCGAAACTCACAAACAGAGAGAAAAGTTAATGGGGAATAAGAATTGGGAGGAAACCGTTATACCAAGTCTGAAGGTTAAGAGTTTAGTGGTCAAAAAAAAAGTTCCGTTGCGCCCGTTATGCAGCAAAATTGGCCACATAGATATAGCACACGACTGACAGCCGGCAGAATTTGACATTGATCGATTATAGGTCCTGAAAAAAGGCTTGACAGTGACAGTTTGTGCAAATCCATTCAGCCTGGGGCTAACATTGATTATGCGTCTTAAAGGCCATGCTCCACCTTAAAGTAGAGAAGAGTCGAAAATAAAAATTACGTCTTAAAATTGAAGACTTCGTTTCCCAACCGTCCATTTATTTATCTGTTGAAGCATATTAATGTACTTATGAAACTAAAGTTTCTAGACCTGATCACGAATCGCTTGGAGAAGACGTAAAAGCCGGGGGTTGATGCATCCTTCAATCTCTAAATCGAGAGTAGACAACTCTTCATTAGTGAGATCTTGAATCCCAGCAACTTTCTTCATAAGAGAATTTGCGGATTGGATATCGAACGCTCACAACTGGCAAAAGTGAGTAGCAGATAGTGGGACAACTATCGACTTATTACCCTTGTTTGAAGATCAACCAAGCATTGACAAGTGTTTTCAATATTGTAAAGAATCTATAAGTGGTATGGTTGGCATGTCTGAAAGACAGTCTCAAGACGTTCGCAATGCTGAGAACAATCAAAGGGTAGGTGATTAATTTTTGTATGATCTAAGATCAGAATCCCCACCAACCCACCATCCAGCTCTATGGACCAACAAAATTATGATATTCTGTACTTGAAAAGTTTCAAAGAGGACAAGAGAGCTAAATGCGACTTGATAACAAATATCCTGATCTCATACCTCTTTTTAAAAATATCCCAAACTCGTTTATTTTTTAAATTTTATTACCAAGATATTCTCGAGTAACTACAGATGGTCTGGAAACGTTAGTCTCTCAATAATGAAGCTTCTTTGGTGTTTTATAAAATAATAAGTAAAAATCGTTTATTCATTTCCGAAAATAAATTGTCACCATCTGTCAATTACAGTTGCGCATTATCATCCAAATTTTAATATCGAATTCAACATCTACGTTTATTTAGTGAATTATCTCGGAAGTGACGTACAAGTACTAAATACGTGTGTGATAAAGATAAACGTAATTTGTAAGTTAGCAGCAGGTATTATTTTGAAGGTAAAGCAGCTTTTTCATTCAGCAGTTGATTTGAAACAAAATTCAAATCGCTCTCTTCTGGACAATCATGACGAAAGTCTGCGAGGATTTATCTCTAGAGCATTTAGTAATTGGTTTGGGAACTTGGAAAGCTCTGCCACCAAAAATTCAGAACCGAGTATATTTTTATCACTGCAGTTTCCTGTACCCACTAACCCCAATTGAAGTATTTTCTGCATTGATCTGGAGGCTGATGTAAACATAGATTTGTTCTTAGACTTGAAATTTATCCTGTGGTAATAATTATATGAATACGGAAAATCAAACTTTGAGCACAATAAAAAAATTTTTGAATTTATTTCACAACACAGAAGACCTTGTTTCTTCATCCAGTCGCAAAAAAATAATATAAGTTGTTTTATGTTAGAAGCACAATCTAAATAGTTTATTTCGCGATTCACGGGTGCGGGTGGTACTGCTGATTTAATAACTTCCTCTTTAGACAAATTTAATTCGGAATCTTCGCGAAGTGATATAAAGACGTTAAGACAAGGATATCAACTATAGCGAAGAATAAAGTGACGATAGATGACTTAGTAAGCAGTGGCGATGATATTTGCTGAATATTTCTAACAATAAAATAATTTTAGCTTTGAAATACTTTGTACAGAAGACGATGAAAACAGGATTGAGTAGCGAGTAGAATATAAGTTGCCGCTAAAAAATTTTGTATAATATGAGTTATTTTTCTGTCGTATATTATTGTCAGAAGCTAAAAAATAATCTTGATGATTAAAAGAGGCATCTCGTTCTCTTTTATGAAAAATTAACATATTTCTGTTTATGGAAACGATTGCGGTTAAAAAATTGTATTGATTTCTTGCACTTTTTTACAATTAAAAGATTTAACAAAATTCTAAGTAAGAACTTTTCTTTTTTTTTAATTTAAAAAAATGAATATCTCTTACTCTTACGATATCTTGCGTCTTTGGCAGCAAAAATTGGTAAATGCAATTTTTCTTAAAAAAATTATCATGGCAAAAATAATGATTCAACCGAAATTCCACTTACAGAATATCTCTTCTATACGAGCTCTAAATTCGAAAAAATATTACATAAGATAAAAAAATGAGATTTTCCATAAAATCGACTTAACATGATTTTAATTTCGGCTAAGAAGATAAATTCTAATGTAATCAAAAGTAAGATTTATTTTTTGTATAACTTTTTTAGCACTATATTTGTTTTAAGAAATATGAACAGAACATTTTTCAGATTTGATTTCCTATACCATAGAAGTGCAAATTTAATTTTTTTTAAATGTCAATGTCAATAATTTCTTAACGGATTTTAAATAAAGGCGATGATGATTGATTGAGCCGCTCACTTACCATGTAAAATTATCGCGCCAATCACAAAGTGAACAGCACTTCTGGTTAATAGAACGGCGCAAATGATTCAGGAGAACCATTACTCCGAACAGACTGAACCACTTAATCGACGGTATATTCGAGCCGTTCTTCATACGCGGTGCTTACGGCACAGTTCCGCGCTTGTGCAGTTTAGGAAAATATAAAACCTTCATTTCGAAGCAACTAATCTCCGCAAGCTTGAGATAACCAGTGCCCCGAATCTGGAGCAGAAGCCACACCAAATCAAAGTGCATCGACTCTCTCACCGATAGCGTAACGGTTTTAACTAACTTTTCTCCGTGCACGAAACACAATTGAAGTTGTCTAAAAATAGATCTGATAATAAATGAAGTTGATTCTGTGATAACGATTCTAGAGTTCAAATGGTAATGCTGAAAAAAATTGCCAAAATGATGATCGATCCATAGAATAATTCTGTTGTTTTTTATTTTATTTTCAGAGTCCACTAAACATATTTCTCACAACATAAGTAATATTTCATTCTGTATTCACAATTTATACTTTAAAAGCAATTCAATATGCCAAAATACTAAAGCAATTCACTATAGCAAATACATCAGAAGAATAAGCAACTTAGCGTATTACTTTGCAAAGCTAAGGGAAAACCCGAGCGATGTTCTGCAGTCATAAAACAAACACCACAAGTGAGTGTTGCAATTCTTCAGCCTTTAAAATGTTTATAAATCTTCGAATCGCTTTATATATTTTTATTTTAATATGTCCTTTTATCGATTGCAAAGAAGACACAAGCCTTAAAAGTTGTTTAAAAGGTTTATCAATGCACGTGGAACAAGATTCTTCTACATGCCAAACTTTGCTGATTATTAACGAGGGTCTATTTCAAAAGGAGCCCAAAATTGAAGCAATTCTTCAAAACATCCATCTTGTTAAACCAAGTATGCTTCTTCTCGTACGAAACGAATCTATCCAGAAAGGTATGAGTAACTTAAAGCACTGGAACCGTTTTAATTACCCATCAAAGACGTTTTTCATAATAATCGACCATGTCCAGAACAACCTATATATTGTAACAGAAATAATAAAGCAGATTGGCGTCTTGTTGAAAGGTCGATTTCGGCCCAAATGTCTTGTTATTCAATTCTCAGATAAACAGACGTCAATCAATCACAGGAAACAGGAATTACTTCGAAATGCTTGGAACAATCAATTCCTTGACATCAGTATCCTTGAAATCGTTGGAAACACATCCAAGGTTCAGTACTTTAATGCTTTTACGAATATTTACTCAACAAAGAAGTGTTCATCAGGAACAGCACTATTTCCAGACAAACTCAGAAACATGCACCGTTACCAACTTACAGCCTCAGTTGCCCATTATCCCCCACATATTGTTATTAAATACAACACAAGCGGTTTTCCAGTCAACTATTCAGGAAAAGATGTACTGTTGTTAACTACTTTTTCTAGGAAAATGAACTTTCTTATTCATTTTGAAAAGGCGCTGACAAACATTAACGTCGATGACTTACTTCTAAATAAACTCAAGATACGTCTTATTAGGACAATGGTCCTGAGTGTTGGTAAGTTTTCGTTTCTGGAATATTTGGTAATTGGATTTGGAACTATCAACGCTCTCTCACCAAAAATGAAAAGGAAGGTTGACTTTTCTGAACTGAGTTTCCTATACGCACTAGCACCAATTGCAGGGTTTTCCGTAATGCTCTGCCTGCTCAAGTATGCCCTGAGGCAGTACAGTAAGGACTGGAGTTTGTCTTTCACGTTGCAGGTCGTGTTAGGCCTTTCAGTTCCTCATGAACCTGTAAAATGGAAGGAAAGGATCATATTTTCCTATATAGTTATTATGAGTTTCGTATACTCTTCTAAGATTTATGCTATGCTCACTAGCATCAATTTGCAATCAAAATCGGAAATAACACTGAGTACATTGGCTGAACTGGATAAATCAGGTCTTAGACTTGATGCTAATCCTAGTATAATTAATTGGATGACTAAAGACGTCCGAAACTTGAGCATCGTAATGAAATCTCAGACTCAATTTTTGAGCCGCGAGGACTGTGTTCTTCATGCAATCGCAGAAAAGAATGTAAGTTGTGCCATGTTGAAAATGCAATCAGATTGGTTTGCTTCACGCTTCAAGGGTGGTGATGGAAGAGCTTTAACTGCGACAGTGGATGAACCTTTAGTGATATCAGCAGTAGGATTCTATCTAGAAACAGGTTCACCCTATATTAGGCGTTTTAGTAGTCTTTTCCTAAGGCTGATTGCATCTGGAATCTACGAAAAATGGAATAAAGATGTTGTGCCAAAAATGTCGCTTACGGAAAAAAACAGAGAAGCGTTAGATAACTTGTCAGTCAGCTACAACGAACTTCTCGTAATACTTTTAAGCGAACTTCTGCTTGGATTTCTAATTTCTGGTGTCGTATTTGTTGTGGAAATTGTTGTTGCGAACATTAAAAGAAGAGGAATAGTTTAATGTAAAGAATGAGCCACTGCCAAGAAAAAAGTTTTATTTTGAGCAAAAAACAAAGCTAAATGTACTGCAATAAAACTGCGGTATAACTGGTTGATGTTGATGAATCTTAATATTGAAATCACACTCAGAAAAAAGTTTGGTTGACTCAACAAACATTCAGTTGGATCAAACAAATAAATACATTGCTATTTGTCAATCAAATGTTTGGTTGAAATAACCAAATTTTTCGTTTAATAAAGTTTGGTTGATTACAATAAATATTTTGATTGATCCAACCACATAAATCGACAGAAAGGCTGTTTCCATACATCAAAATGGGAGGCATTTCCAGACATACTGCACATTAAAAGGAAGTGATGAGTCTAAAGTAAAGAATAACCTGCTGCGCAGAAAGAATTTATATTCTGATCAAACAAACGATGTCCAAATGTACTGAAAGATAATTGAACCTTGACACAGCCGCACAAAAGAAAAGTTTGCGGATCTGGTAACAAGGCACACGTATTCCTATGGATTTTGGGGCGCTGAATTTAAATTCGGTATCAAAAATCACCCATCACGTCATGGTGGAGCCATAACTTCAAAAAATGACGAAAAATCATGAACTAAGGCAAATAAATTTCAAAATAATGCTAGTGATGCAAATTTTCACTTGGAAAACATGTCGAGAACTGTGAAGGATCAACCCTTGCCTTATATCAACTTATTTAACATAACTTCACCCAACAGAACGTGACCTGACCTAACTTGAAATAACAGAAGTTTATTGAACTACACGTAAAGCTCTGGAAGAATATTTTCCCAGTAGCAAATGTGTGCTACATCGAATGAGTCAACTCGAGCCCAACCTAGAAATAAATCTAACCTAGCGTAACCTAACCTAACCTCACGAAACACAATTAAACTGATTGTGTTGTCCCGTTGTGTTTGCGGTACCGTTTTAATCAGCTTATGCTTAACCTGCAAAGAGGTCAAACCTATCCTAACCTAAAAAAACCTGACCTAACCTAACCTAACTTAACCTAACTTAACTTCACGTAACACAATTAAACTCAGTGTGTTGTCCCGTTGTGTTTGCGGTAACGTTTCATTCAGCTTTGGGTTAACCTGCATAGAGGTTTAACCTATCCTAACCTAACAAAACCTGACCTAACCTAACCCAGCCGAATGAAATTTAATCACACGTGTAGCTATGTAAGCGTACGGTTCTCAGTCTTAAATGTGTGCTATATTTAACAGCTTAACTAGATCTTAACCTACAAATGAATCTAACTTAACCGAACCTAACGAAATTTTGCTTAACGCAACACAACTTAACTTCAGTGTTCCCATTGTAACACAATAAAATTCATTTCATTGTACTACAGGTGATTAAAAATTTAGACGCAAATTACTCATTTGAAGAAACTTAGAACTACAAGTAGAATTGACCCTATTTCAATTAACCTGACAATGTTTATATCAATTAAAATGTAGAACTGTAACTTAAACATACAAATGAATAAGAGTTTTATTCAAAATTTTTTTCTCTTTGCTTTTCTTAGACTTAAGGGATACATTTATACTATCTTTCGTGTTTAAATTTTATCTTGCTTTTTTATCGTAATCAAATTGATTTATAGACCTACTTCAGTCTATTTTTTCCTGCTATAACGTGTCCTTTTTTCTTCGAAGGAACGATGCAAAGGGTTACGCTTACGTTGAAGACTGCTATTAATGTCAAAATATAAAAGTACGCAAGAACAGGGTTGCCAGCGTAATCGGTTAGGTTAGGTTAGGTTATGTTAGACTAGGTTAGATTTATTTCTAGGTTAGGCTCGAGTTGACCCATTCGATGCAGCACACATTTTCTACTGGGAAAATATGCTTCTAGAGCTTTACGTGTAGTTTAATAAATTTCTGTTAATTCAGGTTATGTGAGGTCAGGTTCTGTTGGGTAAAATTATGTCAAATAAGTTGATATCAAACAAGGGTTGATCCTTCACACTTGTCGACATGTTTTCGAAGTGAAAATTTGCATCACTGGTGTGTCTTGTTACCAGATCCGCAACGTTTTTTTTGCGTGGCTGTGTAATTTGTTGATACTGATAAATACTAATATTAAGAGCGCTTCAATTGTTGTTCAGCTTTTCTATTTGCTTAAAATAATGAATCTGACGAAATTTCATAATAAGTTTGGAAGAAGATGATCAAACGAGAATCTAATCCCCAGTGTTTTCTGTGTATAATAATCGTTTGTAAACTTCCAATAAAGTTGTGTAGTTTGTTAATATTTCGAGTGAGTAATACACCCTGTTAAATGGAAGAAAGTTAAAAATTAGGCAAATATTATTTTAATTAATTTCCTTATTAACAATTATTTAGTCCAATATCGTAATGCGAATAGTTGCTGTGACAGGTGTTCAGGTAGCTGACAGCGCGGTTCTGCACTCCACAAATCTCGGCATTGAGCCAAAATTCTGGCTCCAAATGATACTTTGCCCTAGATACTCAGATGTCCACCTACATTCAGAGGAATACATTTTAAACTTGAAGAATATTTCAAATGCTCATTGGGAGACGAATGAAATTTGAGCTGCAGCATATTTAACATCAGCGTTTTTCTGTGCAGGTGCCAATGTGAATTAGTTGTGAACTTGTTTTCATTAATATTTAATAGCGTAGTTTCTGTATGTTATTGTTTTCTATTTTCGAAAATAAGGTTAAATGTCACATAAGACCAGCAACTAAAAAGAACCTTATTCACCTAACATTAGGATACGTAACTTTGCGAAACATCTGTAATTCATTTTAATTAATTATATTATTTCACGTAACACATTTCTGTTTGAATAATTATTATATGATTATATTTTTTAATATGATAAAGTACTACCTTTGTCTTGCGAATTTAAAAAACAATCATGTGAAATCGTCACACACTCTGCGTAAAAACATATTGACAAGGCCATATTGTCGTGCAAGGTCTTCCATAAAATCAATAATGCTGGAGCACACCTGCCATTCTCGCAGACAAAAATAGGTAAAAGAATCCTTTTTTTCAATTTATTTAAAGTTTCTAAATAAAATCCATATAGAAAATCCACAAACATATAAATTCTTTTCTTGTTTCAATTAGAGCAAAACGAATTATCGAACAAAGAATCGCAAGTTCAAATGCATCCTCGTGAAATGTAAAATTTGATTACATGAAAAAAAGATTACAGACAGACATACGAGGGTGGATTGATAAGTTTCCGGCCTGACCAAGAAAAACAACGTTTTTAAGAATTTTTTTTTTATTTCTCAACATAATCTCCTCCAAGGCTGATACATTTCTCATAGCGGTGTTCTAGTCTAGTAATGCCATCTCTATAGAATGATTCGTCAAGCTCCTCAAAATACCCATTTACAGCTTCGATTACTTCTTCATTGTCCGCAAATCTCTTACCGCCAAGCCATTTTTTGAGGTTAGGAAACAGAAAATAGTCACTCGGGGAGTTGTCACCTGGAGTTGTGACCTCAACAGGGCGTCCTGAGCGAGGCTCATCAGAGGTGCTCACACGACCCTTTTTAAACTCGGAAACCCACTGCTTAATGGTTGAAT
>NC_046665.1:104168177-104186073 GCF_010883055.1 Belonocnema kinseyi | reverse complement strand
CTACAAGCTATCTAAGGATGGTACTATAGAACGCCACCTCAAGGTAGGCCTAGTGGCGCCATCTCTTGGTCAGGCCGGAAACTTATCAATCCAACCTCGTAAACTAGGATCACTTTTTTCATCTTATAATTAAGAGCTTGAAAAATGGTAAGGCTGCCGGGGAGACTGTAATAACGCTAAAATGCTTAAACACGGTGGCGAGCACATACCACAAAAATTGCGCGAATTGATAAATTTATGTTTCGAGATGGGAGACGTCCCGGACGATTAGAAAAAAGCGATTACCGTACCAATATGCAAAAGAGAGGGAGAGAAAAGAGACTGCAATAATTGCAGAGAAATTAGCTTATTAAGTAACGTAAGTAAAATATACTTTAAAATACTTATTCGTAGTGTAGTAAAAATAACATGAGATAAGATTTGGGAATTCCAAAGTGGGTTTATGCCAAAAAGGTCATGTACGGATCAAATATTTAGCTTAAGGCAAATCACAGAAAAAGTTCGAGAGTAGGAAAAAAAGTTTTGCGTGCATTTTTTGACCTAGAATAAGCTTTTCACAAGGGAGATAAAAGTACACATTGGAAAGTGCTGAAAGAGTATGAAATCAATGCATGGCTCCTGCATGCTATAAAAACAATATATACGGATAACAAAGCCAGTGAAAGGATAAATGGGAAATTGAGTGACTGTTTCGATATTATTTTAGTAGTTTTACAAAGATGCGTTATGTCTTCGTAGATATTTATATTATTCATGGACAAGTGTTTGAAAATGGCTCTTTTCGATGAAGAAGGTGTGGATCTCAAAACAGAAAGAGTACGTTGGTTAGAAGGTACATAAGAAGCTACAAAAACACAAGAGCCTGCATGAAAAAATGCATGGACTTGAAAGAAGCTATAGATGTATGTCCGGATAGAAAAATATGGCGAAAAATAATTAATAAAAAGAGTTTTAGTAGAGTGAGTTACGTCTGAAACAAAAGACCTTGGATACTAATAGACCCAAGTGGGGAATCTCACATGCCAACTTCGTGAGGATGTTCATTTGAGGTGGTTGCTAGAGAGATTGATCAGCAACCTGAGCTGGAGCAGGCTTGCGAAACGAACGTGTTATTTTAATAAATAACAAACGATTTCTGGATCAAACCGAAAATTTCATCTCCCTTCCTCACATTACTCCCCTCCCCACTGAGTGAGTCACGCCCACCCTTAAAGAGAAATGGCTGAATGGTGTGATATCCCTTTGCCGGGAAAAATCATTTAATTTTATTTTGTTTCATAACCAATTTAAATCTCCTTAAGATAAAAAAGGCTGAATCTAAAATCTAGGCCAATATCCAAATTACATTGAACACCGATTTTTTCTATGTAAGTGAATCAAATATAAACTATACCTGTATATATTTTCTAGAAAAGTGAACCAGGTCATGTTTTCTTCACTCCCATAATTTATTTATTGACCTTTGTCGCATACACTCATACAAACTGATCCATTTTCTAAAATCGAAAATCCAAATATATGTGAAGGACTGAAATATGAAAAATTTATTTCTAAATAACAGGCTTTCTATATATCCTTTAATTTTGTAACCATTTGGAAAGAAATTTGCAGCCATATCTCGACGGCTAAATTGAAATTTCGAGCTTTATTTTCTGAGTAAAGGAAAAAGAAACACAGTAGATAGAAACGCAGTTTAAAATCAGAATCCAAATGAAATTCATTTATTTATTTTAACAAATCATAAACCCAACAGTCAGTAGATACAGTAGATGAGCATATAGTAATATTGCCAAAACATGGACCAATAACAGGGCTACCTTCTAAAATTTCTAAGGGAATTCTTAAATGGTATATTTTGAGGCAGTCGAATTATATAATCAGTAATCACGGGTAACAGTATACGGGAAAAGACATACTGTTGTCAACTACTTTTGCAATGAAAATGAACTACGTTGTTTATTTTGATGATTCAGCATGAAATGATCACATCGAAAAGTTACTTCTAAACGAAGTTAATATACATCTTATTCGGACAATGCTCCAGAATGTTGGTAAGTTTTCTTTTCTAGAACACTTGGTGATTGGATTTGGAAGTTTTAACGCTTTATTGCCAAAAATTAAAATTGATGGAAACTTTTTTGAACTACATGTCCTATACGCGCTAACCCCAGTTGCAGCATCAACTTGCAATCGAATTCGAAAATACAACTGAGTACATTAGCTAAATTGGATAAATCAGGTCTAGCACTAGATGTGAATCCGGTAATCATTAGTTGGATGAGTGAGGAGTTCCGAAACTTGAGTATCGTACGAAAATCTCGAATACTGTTTTCCAGCCCAGAGGCATGTGTTTTTAATTCAATTGTGGAGAAAAATGTAAGTTGTATCATGTTAAAAATACAGTCGAATTAATTTGCTTCACGTTTCAAGGATGGGGATGGAAAAGATTTAGCTGCGACAGTGGATGAGCCTCTTATTACATCAGTAGAAGGATTCTATGTAGAATCAGGTTCACCCTGTATTAGGCGATTTAATAGACTTCTCCTAAGGCTGATTGCATCTGGAATCTACGAGAAATAGAAAAAAGGTGTTGTGCCAAGCTTATCGTCTACAGAGAAGAACACAGAAGCATTGGATGACTTGGCAATAAATAACAACGAACTCTACTTAATACTTTTGACTGAACTTCTAGTTGGATTTCTAATTTCTTGCATTGTCTCTGTTGTGAAAATTTTTGTTGTGAGTTTCAAAATAAGAGGAACAGTCTAAAGTAGATAATAAGCCACTGCAAAGGAAAAAGTTTTATTTTGAACAAAGAAACGGTGCCAAATGAATTAAAGCATAATTGTTTGATATTGATAAAGACTAATATTCGGTGCCCTGGCATTGTTTTTTAGTTTTTTCATTTGATCTAGAGTGCAAAGATGACTGAAGTTCAAAATGCGTTTGGCAAAATATGACCTTAATGAAAATCTATTCCTGAGATTTTTCTGCGTATCAGAATATTTTTTAGACTATAACTTAATGTTCGTAGTTTATTTTTACAAGAATCAAACATTGAGATTTTGAAGATAAATCTGGGGACCTTAAGTATTCTGGTTCGTAAAGGATTTACAGATATTGGAGAAATAAAGTGTTTATGTAGACATTTATCAGCCTGTTGTTATTGTTATTTAATATAGTGCTTATTTTATGTAATTTTTTTCTCATTCCGGAAATAAGTTCGAATATCATATCAGAAAATAAGTGAACAAATCCTTCGAAAAGTAAACTCTTTTAACAAAAGAATAATTAACTTTTAGAAACGTCAGTAATCCATTGTAATGAGCTATATTATTTAACGTATCCTATGTCTGTTTAAGAGTTATATTTGAATCTTTTACAAAATGGATTTACATCTTTTGCGTATTTTGTAACACAGGTGCATGTCATTATTTTCTAATTACTGTAAATTGTAGTAAATGTCGCGGATGGGCAATGAACAAGATTAATGTGTGGTGTTTTTAAAAGAAAATGGGATGACAAATAGTCGAAATTTGACATTGGTCGATTGTAGGTCCTGAAAAAAGGCTTGACGGAGACAGTTCGCGCAAATCCGTTCTATCTAGGGCTAATATTGGTTATGCGTCTTAAAGGCCATGCCCCGCCTTGAAATATAGAAGAGTCGAGAATGAAAATTACGTCTTAAAATTGAATATTTCGTTTCCACACCGTCCATTTATTTATCTGTCAAAGCATATGTATGTAGTTATGGTACCAGCGTTTCTAGACCTGGTCCCGAATCGCTTGGACAAGATGTAAAAGCCAGGAGTTCATACATCCTTAAATATCTAAAATTGAGAGTAAACAACTCTTTATTAGTGAGATCTTGGGTCCCAGCAACTTTCTTCATAAAAAACTTTGCCGATTGAATATCGGGCTCTCACAACTGGCAAAAGTAAGGAGCAGATAGTGGGATGACTATTGACTTATTGTCCTTGTTTGGAGATCAGCCAAGCATTGACAAGTGTTTACAATATTGTAAACAATCTATAAGTTGTATCGTTGGCTTCCCTGAAAGACAGTCTCAAGACGTTCACAATGCTGAGAACAATCAAAGGGTAAATGATTAATTTTTGTATGATCTAAGATCAAGATCCCCGCCAAGCTTCTTTGGTGTCTGTTATAAAATAATGAATAAAAATCGTTTATCCATTTCCAAAAATAAATTGTCACCATCTGTCAGTTACAGTTGCGCATTATCATCCCCATTTGAATATCGAATTCAACATCTTTGTTTATTTAGTGCATTATCTCGGAAGTGGCGCATAAGTGCTAAATAATTTTGTGATAAAGATAAACGTCATTTATAAGTTTGAAGCAGGTATTATGTTGAAGATAAAGCAGCTTTTTCATTTAGCACTTAATTCGGAACAACATTCAAATCGCTCTCTTTAGCACAATCATGACGAAAGTCTGCGAGGATTTATCCCTAGCGCATTTGATAATTTGATTAGGAACTTGAAAAGCTCTGCCACCAAAAATGCAGAAATGAGTATATTTTGATCACTGCAGTTTCCTGCACCCACTAAGCCCAAATGAAATATTTTCTGCATTGATCTGGACGCTGATGTAAACATAAATTTGGTCTTAAACTTTAAGTTTATCGTGTGGTAATAATTATATGAATACGGAAATTCAAACTTTGAGCACAATAAAAAATTTTTTGAATTTATTTCACAACACAGAGGACTTGGTTTCTTCATCCAACCGCAAACAAATAATATAAGTTGTTTTAAGTTAGATGCACAATCTGAATGGTTTATTTTGCGATTCACGGGTGCAGGCGGTGCTGCTGATTCAAAAAGTTCCTCGTAAGACCAATGAAATTCGGAATCTTCGTCAAGTGATTTAAAGACGTTAGGACAAGAATATGAACTACAGCGAAGAATAAAGTGACGATAGATCACTTAGTGAACAGTGTAAAAAATGTTGTATAATATGAGTTATTTTTCTGTAGTATATTATTGTCAGAAACAAAAAAATAATCTTTATAATTAAAAGAGACATCTGGTTCTCTTTAATGAAGAATTAATACATTTCTGTGTCAAAAAAAAATGATTTAACCGGAATTTAAATTACGGATTATCTCTTTTATATCAACTCTAAATTTAAAAAATATTACATAAGATAAAAGAATGAGATTTTCCATAAAATCCACTTACCATGATTTTAATTTCGGCCAAGAAGATAAATTCGAATGTAATCAAAAGTAAGATTTATTTTTTGTATAACTTTTTTAGCACTATGTTTATTTAAGAAATCTGAGCGAAACATTTTTCACAATTGTTTTCCTATAGAAGTGCAAATTTAATAAAAAAACAAACAAATATGTCGATGTCAATGTTAATAATTTCTTAACGAATTTTAAATGAAGGCGATGAGCCTTATAAGAATCTGGTAAGAAAATTCAACTATATGATTTCTCAAATTAGTAATTTCTATATAATTAGGTTATTATTTCATCGGATTAACTCCATTTTGTTTATTCTGATGAATTAGTCATGGGATTTAGAAATTTGTAAATTTTTAATCTTAATGAATAATTCAATATTTTAGATTGGAAGTGTGAATCTATGTTAAAATATATACATTTCTATTATATCTGATTTGAAATAAATTCTGCCTAATTAATTGTTAATAAATAAAATTTCATATATCCACAAATGCTGCATTTTATTATTATATTGATTTTAACTGCATTTGTTCTTCAAATTTCGTTCTTGTGAATTTGCAAATTTATCAGTAAAATTGCCACCGACTTCATCTAATATTTTATTTATAAGACCTTATTGACATGCAAGGTCTTCGGAAAAAGACAAAAATATTGATTGCTGCTCGCTATCCAAAAAGAATAATATATGACATGCTCTTTTAAGAAATTTATCAATAACTTACAGAAAAATAACAATAAGTAAATAATTACACATAAATTAATTACTTGTATTTTAATTTTAAGTAATATACGTGATAGTAATGGTTAGCATAATTAGGACTTTATTTAAAGTAACAAAAATATACTTATGTTTCAAGTTTTTAATTATATGCACTTAAATTTATAAATACCTGAAACTTTGTACTTACCATTCTGTTTTAAAGTTTACAATTTTTAATGATCAAAAAGTGAGTTGTGAGCGCTAATTATAATTTGCTGTCTTTCTTTTATTACAAATTGTAATTTAATTAAAACTGAATTACTAACAAATTATATAATCAATTGATACTTCTCTACAGCGAAGGAGAAATACATGGATCCATTTGGTTCAAATTCTGAACTAAGTACGTTGCACAAGATTCGTCTACACTTGGAACAATGCTAATTATTTATGAAGATCTACTTTGAAAGAAGAAAAAAGTAAGAATACTTCCGTGAAAAATCAAAAGTGCCAAAGCAAGTATACATTTTTCTATGCGAAATAAAACTATTAAAAAAGAAAACAGTAATTTAAACCAGGTAAATGTTTATGCTTCCCCAACTACGATGTTTTTTTATTACAATCAATTCATGGACGTCAGTACTCTTGATATCGTTTGATAAGCATCAAAGGTGCAGTGCTCATCCATTTTTGGACACGAATCGTTACTAGCCGTCACTTACAATTCTGCATTATGATCCGCATCTAAATAAGATATATTCCTAGAGCATTTGGTACTTATATTAGGAACTTTAGAAGCTATGACACCAAAAATGCTTAATATTTTAATCCATTAGGAATCCTACATCCACACGGAGAGAGGTTTGGTGGAGCCGCTCACTTAACACGTACAATTATCGCGTCAATCACACAGTGAACAGCACTTCTGGTTAATAAAACGGCGCAAATGATTCAGGAGAACCATTACCCCGAACAGACTGAACCACTTAATCGACGGTATAATAGAGCCGTTCTTCATACGCGGTGCTTACGGCACAGTTCTGCGCTTGCGCAGTTTAAGAAAATATATAACCTTCATTTCGAAGCAACTAATCTCCGCAAGCTTGAGATAACCAGTGCCCCGAATCTGGAGCAGAAGCTACACCAAATCGAAGTACAGCGACTCTCTCACCGCTAGCGTAACGGTTTTACTTGACTTTTCTCTGTGAACGAAACGCAATTGAAGTAGTTTAAAAATAGATCTGATAATAATTGAAGTTGATTCTATGATAATGATTGGATGTATACGAACATTCAAACTTTGAGCATATTAAAGAAGTTTTGGACTCTATTTGACAACAGAGAAGACTGTTTTCTTCATGCAGTTACAAAATATAATGTATGTTGTATCATTTTAGAAACACAAACCAAATGGTTTATTTCGCGATTCTAGAGTGTGGATGGTAATGCTGATTTAATAATATCCACTCAAATCTAATTGTATTTGGAATAATCCCAAAGTTAAATCAAGAAATTGATGAACGAGTTATTAGCGAATAAAATGGGAGGGTTGGCGCGATTTTTAAATATAATAAATAACGTGATATTATAAAATTGCCGAATTGCAGTCCAACTCCAAATCGCCTCATATGTGCCACAAGAAATTTTTGTAAATTTTAAAAACTGGCTGCGATAGCAAGGTTTTAACACTTTAAAAAATGGTGACCAACGAAAACAAAATCATTTAATCATAAAATCTTCTGAAGCACGCCTGTAAGCACGTAAAACGCGCTTGTATGCGGGTTTGATAGTGCCAGACAACTATAGTTCTAATATAGAAGTTTATAATGGGCTTTTTAGATAAAACTACAAATGCGCTTACAGCAGCAATTTAAAAAATTATCAAAAAACCGCGTCAGCGGTTGATTGCTAACAACTCGATTATCGTTGTAGCACAATATTTTCCTAATTGTGCATATCAACGCATTTGGAAATCTCCATGGTCATGCAATTTAAACTTTCGCTTTTCAAATGGGGAGTTACCCCCCCCCCCCCCCCCCCCCCCCCCCCCCTAGCGTAACACCTAATATAACTTTAATTTCTTTTAACCTTAAAATACTTTTAACTTTAAAACACTTTATTTAAAAGTTGAAGAAAACCGGATTGAGTAGCAAGTAAAGTATGAGTCACTAATGGAATTTTTTGCAAACTGTAACTTGTTTTCTGTAATGTGTTATTTTTAGAGGCGAACAGAAGAATCTTGAGAATGAATAAAGACTCCTTGTTCTCAATTGCAAAAAATTAATATATTTCAGGTTATAGAATCGATGGCAATTGAATAAATATATGAGTACATAAGCACATGCGTTGATGGTGATAAATACATTCATATCAACGTATATTTGTAAAGGCCATTAATCGGCGACTAAACATATTTCTCGCAACATAAGTAATATTTTATTCTGTATTTACAATTTATGCTTTAAAAGCAATTCAATATACCAAAATACTAAAGCAATTCACTTTAGCAAATACATCAGAAGAATAAGCAACTGAGCTTATTACCTTACAAAGCTAAGGGAAAACCCAAGCGATGTTCTTCAGTCACAAAACAAACACCACAAGTGAGTGTTGCAATTCTTCAGCCTTTAAAATGTTTATAAATTTACGAATTGCTTTATATATTTTTATTTTAATATGTCCTTTTTACGAATGCAAAGAAGACACAAGTCTAAAAAGTTGTTTAAAAGGTTTATCAATGCACGTGGAACAAGATTCTTCTGCAAGCCAAACTTTGCTGATTATTAACGAGGGTCTACTTCAAAAGGAGCCCAAAATCGAAGCAATTCTTAAAAAAATCAATCCTGTTAAACCAAGTATGCTTCTTCTCGTACGAAACGAATCTATCCAGAAAGGTATGAGTAACTTAGAGCACTGGAACGGTTTTAATTACCCATCAAAGACGTTTTTCATAATAATCGACCACGTCCAGAACAACTTATATATTGTAACAGAAATGATAAAACTGATCGGCGTCTTGTTGAAAGGTCAATTTCGGCCAAAATGTCTAGTTATTCAATTGTCTGATAAACAGACGTCAATCAATCACAAAAAAAAGGAATTACTTCGGAATGCTTGGAACAATCAATTCCTTGACATCAGTATCCTTGAAATCGTTGGAAACACTTCCAAGGTTCAGTATTTTAATGCTTTTACGAATATTCACTCATCAAAGAAGTGCTCATCAGAAACAGCACTATTTCCAGACAAACTCAGAAACATGAACCGTTACCAACTTACAGCCTCAGTTGCCCATTATCCCCCACATATTAATATTGAATACAACACAACCGGTTTTCCAGTCAACTATTCGGGAAAAGATGTACTGTTGTTAACTACTTTTTCAATGAAAATGAACTTTGTCATTCATTTTGAAAAGGCGCGAGCAAACTTAGACGTCGATGACTTACTTCTAAACAAACTCAATATACGTCTTCTCAGGACAATGGTCCTGAGTATTGGTAAGTTTTCGTTTCTGGAATATTTAGTGATTGGATTTGGAACATTCAACGTTCTCTCACCAAAAATGAAAAGAGAGGTTGATTTTTCTGAACTGAGTTTTCTATACGCACTAGCACCAATTGCTGTGTTTTCCGTAATGCTCTGTCTGCTGAAGTATGCACTGAGGCAGTACAGTAAGGACTGGAGTTTGTCTTTCACGGTGCAGGTCGTGTTAGGCTTTTCAGTTTCTCAAGAACCTGTAAATTGGAAGGAAAGGATCATATTTTCCTATATAGTTATTGTGAGTTTCGTATACTCTTCTAAGATTTATGTTATGCTCACTCGCTTAAACTTGCAATCAGAATCGGAAATAACACTGAGTACATTGGCAGAACTGGATAAATCAGGTCTTAGGCTTGAAGCCAATCCTAGGCTAATTAATTGGATGTCTGAAGACGTCCAAAACTTGAGCATCGTAATGAAATCTCAGGCTCAATTTTTGAGCCGCGAGGACTGTGTTCTTCATGCAATCGCACAGAAGAATGTAAGTTGTGCCATGTTGAAAATGCAATCAGATTGGTTTGCTTCACGCTTCAAGGGTGGCGATGGAAGAGCTTTAACTGCGACAGTGGATGAACCGCTAGTGATATCAGCAGTAGGATTCTATCTAGAACCAGGTTCACCCTATATTAGTCGATTTAATAGTCTGCTCCTAAGGCTGATTGCATCTGGAATCTACGAGAAATGGAATAAAGATGTTGTGGCAAAAATGTCGCTTACGGAAAAGAACAGAGAAGCGTTAGATAACTTGTCAGTCAGTTACAACGAACTTTTCGTAATACTTTTAAGCGAAATTCTGCTTGGATTTCTAATTTCTGGCATCATTTTTGTTGTGGAAATTGTTGTTGCGAACATTAAAAGAAGAGGCACAGTTTATGGTAAAGAATAAGCCACTGCCAAGAAAGAAGTTTTATTTTAGGCAAAAAAACAAAGCTAAATGTACTGCGATAAAACTGCGGTATAATTGGTTGATATTGATGAATGTTAATATTGAAATCACACTTAGATAAAAGTCTGGTTGATTCAGCAAACATTCGGCATAATAAGTTTGGAAGAAGATGATCAAACGAAAATCTAATCCCGAGTGTTTTCTGTGTTTAATAATCGTTTGTAAACTTTCACTAAAGTTGTGTAGTTTGTTTATACGGGTATCCAAATTAAAATTTTTCAGCAGAAATGGAGACACTTTACGTTTTCTATTTTATGAAAGATTCACAGATTGAAAAAAAAAGCACACAGAAAATAGCCGATCCTCCATTGTACACCGAAAGCGGTTTTCAACTGAGTTGCAACAAATTTGAGCCACAAGATGATTTTGTCGGGCGTTATTTGGGTTATATAGATGTTGATTAGCAGGTAAGTTATAATAATAATTACTTAACTTTTAATTTCATTATAGTTACCATAGTTAGTCAAAACCTACATGACATTCAAACTACCAAAGCCGAGATGTAAAAACTAAGTCGTGACCGTCTGCATCTCAATTGATGCCTGTTCGTTCAAAGAAATTTCCTCTCGATTCTCTGTATTCAACAAATTAAAGTTAGATCGTGTTTGAAGTGAAAAGACCTGATTGTACATGTAGAAGATCATGACTTTTTCTACACATCCCGGCTTTAGTTTAAATATCGACAGCCATGACTAACGTAACATGTGGAAGTTGCATTAGGATGTTATCAATTAACTTTAAGTGACTAATACACACTGTAAAATAAAAAAAAGTTGAAAATTAGGCAAATATTACTTCAATTAGTTTCCTAATTAACAATTATTTAGTCTAATATCATAATGCGAATAGTTTCTGTGACAGGTGTTCAGGTGGCTGACAGCGCGGTTCTGCGTTTCACAAATCTCGGCATTGAGCCAAAATTCAGTCTTCAAATTATACTTCACCCTAGATGCTCAGATGTTCAACTGCGTTCAGAGGAATACATTTAAGACTTGAAGAATATTTCAAACGCTCATTGGAAGACGAATAAAATTTGAGCTGCAGCAAATTTAACACCAGCGTTTTTCTGTGCAGATGCCAATGTAAATTAGTTGAGAACTTGTTTTTATTAGTACTTAATATTGTAGTTTGTGCATATTATTTTTTTCGATTTTCGAAAATAAGGTTAAATTTCACATAAGACCAGTAACTAAAAAGATCCTTATTCACCTAACATTAGGATACGTAACTTTCCAAAACATCTGCAATTCATTTTAATTAATTATATTATTTCACGTAACACATGTCTGTTTGAATAATTATTATATTATCACATTTTTGAATATAATAAAGTACTACATTTGTCTTGCGAATTTGAAAAACAATCATGTAAAATCGTCACCTACTCGGCGTAAAAACATATTGACAAGGCCATATTGTCGTGCAAGGTCTTCCAAAAAATCAATAATGGTGAAGCGCACCTGCCATTCTCGCAGACAAAAATAGGTAAAAGAATACTTTTTTTCAATTTATTTAGAGTTTCCAAATAAAATCCATATAGAAAATCCACAAACATATAAATTCTTTTCTTGTTTCAATTAGAGCCAAATGAATTATCGAACAGAGAATCGCAAGTTCAAATGCTCCTCGTGAAATGTAAAATTTTATTACATGAAAAATAGATTACAGACAGACAAAATCTAGTATTACTTTTTTAATCTTATAATTAAGAGCTTAAAACCGGAAAGCCTGCCGGGGTAGACTGTATTAACACTGGAATTCTTAAACACGGTGGCGAGTACATACCACATAGATTGTGCAAATTGATAAATTTATGTTTCGAGATGGGAGACGTCCCAGACGATTAGAAAAAAGAGATTATCGTACCAATATGCAAAAGAGAAGGAGAGAAAAGAGACTGAAATAATTACAGAGGAATGAGCTTATTAAGTACCGTAAGTAAAATATACTTTACAATTATTATTCGTAGCGTAATAAAAATAACACGAGATAAGATTTGGGAATTCCAAAGTGGGTTTATGCCAAAAAGGGCTGTACGGATCAAATATTTAGCTTATGGCAAATCACAGAAAAAGTTCGAGAGTATGAAAAAAAGTTTTGTGTGCATTTCTTGACCTAGAAAAAGCTTTTCACAAAGTAGATAAAAGTACATATTGGAAGGAGCTGAAAGAGTAAGAAATCAACACGTGGCTCCTACAACCTATAAAAACCATATATACGGGTAGCAAAGCCAGTGAAAGGGTAAATGGGAAATTAAGTGACTTTTTCGATATTATTTTAGCAGTTATACAAAGATGCGTTATGTCTTCGTAGTTATTTATATTATTCATGGACAAGTGTTTGAAAATGGCTCTTTTCGACGAAGAAGGTGTGGATCTCAAAACAGAAAGGGTACGTGGGTTAGAAGATACATAAGAAGCTACAAAAACACAAGAGCCTGCATGAAAAAATGCATGGACTTGAAAGAAGCTATAGATGTATGCCCGGATAGAAAAATATGGCGGAAAATAATAAATAAAAAGAGTTTTAGTAGAGTAAATAACGTCTAAACAAAAGCCCTTGGAGACTAATGGGCCCAAGTGGGGAATCCCACATGCCAATTTCGTGAGGATGTTCATTTGAGGTGGTAGCTAGAGAGACTGATCTGCAACCAGGGCTGCAGCAGTGTTACGTAACGAACGTGTTATTTAAATAAATAACAAACGATTTTGTATCAATCTGAAAATTTCATATCCCTTCCTCACATTACTACCCTCCACACTGAGTGAGTCACGCCCACCCTTAAAGGGAAATGGCTGAATGGTGTAATATCCCATTACCGGGAAAAATCATTTAATTTTATTTTGTTTCATAACAAATTTAAATCTCCTTAAGATAAAAAAGGCTGAATCTAAAATCTAGGCCAATATCCAAATTACACTGAACACCGATTTTTTCTATGTAAGTGAATCAAGTATAAACTATACCTGTATATATTTTCAAGAAAAGTGAACCAGGTCATGTTTTCTTCACTCTCATAATTTATTTATTGACCTTTGTCGCATACACTCATACAAACTGATCCATTTTCTAAACTCGAAAATCCAAATATATGTGAAGGACTGAAATATGAAAAATTTATTTCTAAATAACAGGCTTTCTATATATCCTTTAATTTTGTAACCATTTGGAAAGAAATTTCCAGCCATATCTCGACGGCTAAATTGAAATTTCGAAATTTATTTTCTGAGTAAAGAAAAAAGAAACACAGTAGATAGAAACGCAGTTTAAAATCAGAATCCAAATGAAATTTATTTATTTATTTATTTTAACAAATCATAAACCCAACAGTCAGTGGATACAGTAGGTGAGCATATAGTAATATTGCCAAAACATGGACCAATAACAGGGCTACCTTATAAAATTGCTAAAGGAATTCTTAAATGGTATATTTTGAGGCAGTCGAATTATATAATCAGTAATGACAAACAATAACGTCGATTTTTCTATCCAAAAATGTGATGTATAAGTCTGAAATACGTAGCTTAGTTATGATACTTCCTAACGAAAGGATGTATGGACACTTGATTAGATTATGCGCTACCTTGAATAAAAATAATAAAGATGCGAATGTTTTTTTTTTCTCCAGTGTCCATAAATAAAATCTCCGTACCAGTTGCTCAGAGTCTGAACCCGGTGGCGGATAGTTACCTCTACGCTTGTATTATAGGAATTTAAGGAATCTCTTTTGACATTTTTCAATCGCACTCACGTATTTTTGGTATTGTGAAGACCATAGAATGGAAGAATATTAAAGCTTCGATCTTAACAATGCACTGGATAAGATTTGAAGCGGTTTGGTAGATATGAAGTTCATGCATTCACGTAGGATAAAACCAAAAAGTTTATTAGCGCTGGAGATTAAATTATTTATTTGGAGTATAAGAGTGAGGCCTGTGTCAAATTTTATGCCCATGTCTGATATTACAGATACTTTTCTAGTATTTTACCATCAATCTCATAAACATATTTTATGAAATCAGTTTTTCTTGTGAATGTTATAATTTTACATTTCGCTGTATTGAAATCAGATGAGTTTTTTATCAATACACCAGAGTTAAAGATACTCAACTATTTTTTGCAAAATTTCAGTCTTGGGTAGTAGATATGGGCAAGAAGATCATGGTATCATCTGCGTACATTAATCACCTAGAAAAATACCTATATTATTAAGTCTGTCATTACGGTGCACATCGAAGGAATTCATATAAAATATTTCTTCAATAAAGTTTGACGGCTTTAACCAATTTTCTGTACACACTAATAAATCGTAATCAAATATGTCGTGAGATAACAGTACTTGCTTTATCTTGCTATTAAGGCCCCTAACATTTTGGTAATACAGTTTGATAGTCTTACCAATATCTAGCCTAATTCGCCATCCCTTGACCTTGTTGTTTGATCCTGAATTGTTACGACTTGAGGAGATCCATTGCAATAGACTTGTCTATCGCATCTATAGATAGAAGTTTAAACATTTTTTGGACTTCGGATTCTTTAGAATGTAAAACATTTCAAATATTAATACCAGCAGTATCAGTTTATAAAATCGTACAAACGATATCACTTTTGTTTTCTTATCAATTTATATAGAAGTCACTCGTGTAATTTAAATTCTTTAAGAAAAATTACATGTCGCAATCTAGTAAAATGAAGGGAGTAACAAATTTCGTTCTATACTTTACACATAATGAGCCGTTACAATAAAGTCTGCAAAACAAGTAACTGACAGTGGCTAATTGTTAAACGTTAAAAATATATATAAATTTGGTAATTTCTAAATTACGTGAAACAAGATTCCTCAACATATATTACGTTGCTGTTTATAAATGAGTGTCTATTTCGCAAGGAAAAGAAAGTAGAAATAATTACTCGACAAATAAACTTATCAAACTAAGTATCCACATTCTTGTGTGCAACGAAGTTATCAAGGATAATATCAGTAAATAATAAAAAATGAAATCAGATAATCAGTAAATTAAAGGACTTGATAATTTTCAGTACCCCAGAAACGTTGTTTTTCATGATAATTGATTCTATCCAGAAGAATTTAAATATTGCAACAGAAACAATCAAGCTAATCAGCGTCTTGTTAAAAGGTCGCTCTCGGCCAAAGTGCTTAGTTCTGCAATTCTCTTATTCACAAAAGTCGATGTATCCTATAAAGAAAAAATTACTTCGAAACGCTTGGAAGAATCAATTCTTGGAAGTCAGCATTCTCGAAATAGTTGGAAACATGTCTAATGTGCAGTACCTCATTCCATTTACACACGCTTATTTTCAGAAATCATACGCATCAGGAAAAGCACTATTTCCAGCTAAAGAAGCGTTAGATGACTTAGGAGGCAGTGGCGATGATATTTACCCAATAATTTTAACCTTAAAATACTTTTAACTTCAAAACACTTTATTTAGAAGTTGAAGAAAACAGGATTGAGTAGCAAGTAAAGTATGAGTTACTAATGGAATTTTTTGTAAACTGTAACTTGTTTTTCTGTAATGTGTTATTTTTAAAAGCAAACAGAAGAATCTTGAGAATAAAAAGAGACGCCTTGTTCTCAATTACGAAAAATTAATATATTTCAGGTTATAGAATCTATGACGGTTGAATAAATATATGAGTACATAAGCACATACATTGATGGTTATAAAAATATTCATATCAACGTATACTTGTAAATGCCAATAATCGGCGACTTATTCAAAAAGTAGACAACTAAAATATTAGCAAAATTAAAGTTAAAACGAAATTACATGATCAATCCATAGAATAATTCTGTTGTTTTTTATTTTATTTTCAGAGTCTACTAAACATATTTCTTACAACATAAGTAATATTTCATTCTGTATTTACAATTTATACTTTAAAAGCAATTCACTGTAGCAAATACATGAGAAGAATAAGCAACTTAGCTTATTACTTTGCAAGGCTAAGGAAAAACCCAAGCGATGTTCTTCAGTCATAAAACAAACACCACAAGTGAGTGTTGCAATCCTTCAGCCTTTAAAATGTTTATAAATCTTCGAATCGCTTTATATATTTTTATTTTAATATGTTCTTTTATCGATTGCAAAGAAGACACAAGCCTTAAAAGTTGTTTAAAAGGTTTATCAATGCACGTGGAACAAGATTCTTCTGCATGCCAAACTTTGCTGATTATCAACGAGGGTCTATTTCAAAAGGAGCCCAAAATGGAAGCAATTTTTCGAAAAATCAATCTTATTAAACCAAGTATACTTCTTCTTGTACGAAACGAATCTATCCACAAAGGTATAAGTAATTTAGAGCACTGGAACGGTTTTAATTACCCATCAAAGACGTTTTTCATAATAATCGACCATGTCCAAAACAACTTATATATTGTAACAGAAATAATAAAGCTGATCGGCGTCTTGTTGAAAGGTCGATTTCGCCCAAAATGTCTAGTTATTCAATTCTCTGATGAACACACAATAATCAATCTCAGGAAACAGGAATTACTTCGAAATGCTTGGAACAATCAATTCCTTGACATCAGTATCCTTGAACTCGTTGGAAACACATCCAAGGTTCAGTACTTTAATGCTTTTACGAATATTTACTCAACAAAGAAGTGCTCATCAGGAACAGCACTATTTCCAGACAAACTTAGAAACATGAACCGTTACCAACTTACAGCCTCAGTTGCCCATTATCCCCCACATATTAATATTAAATACAACACAACCGGTTTTCCAGTCAACTATTCGGGCAAAGATGTACTGTTGCTAACTACTTTTTCAATGAAAATGAACTTTGTTATTCAGTTTGAAAAGGCCCGAACAAACTCTAACGTCGATGACTTACTTCTAAACAAACTCAATATTCGTCTTATTAGGACAATGGTCCTAAATGTTGGTAAGCTTTCGTTTCTGGAACATTTGGTAATTGGATTTGGAACTTTTAACGCTCTGTCACCAATGATGAAAAGAGAGGTTGATTTTTCTGAACTGAGTTTCCTACACGCACTAGCAACAATTGCAGTGTTTTCCGTAATGCTCTGGCTGTTGAAGTACGCGCTGAGACGGTACAGTAAGGACTGGAGTTCGTCTTTTACGGTGCAGGTCGTGTTAGGCTTTTCAGTTCCTCACGAACCTGTAAATTGGAAGGAAAGGATCATATTTTTCTATATAGTTATTGTGAGTTTCGTATACTCTTCTAGGATTTATGCTATGCTCACTAGCATCAATTTGCATTCAGAATCGGAAATAAAACTGAGTACATTGGCTGAACTGGATAAATCAGGTATCAGACTTGAAGCTACTCCTAGGATAATTAATTGGATGACTAAAGACATCCAAAACTTGAGCATCGTAATGAAATCTCAGGCTCAATTTTTGAGCCCCGAGGACTGTGCTCTTCATGCAATCGCAGAGAAGAACGTAAGTTGTGTCATGTTGAAAATGCAATCAGATTGGTTTGCTTCACGCTTCA
>NC_046665.1:104153640-104168077 GCF_010883055.1 Belonocnema kinseyi | reverse complement strand
ACATTAAAAGAAGAGGCATAGTTCAAAGTAAAGAATAAGCCACTGCTAAGAGAAAAGTTTTTATTTTGAGCAAAGAAACAAAGCTAAATGTACTGCAATAAACCTGCGGTATAATTGGTTGATATTGATGAGTGTTAATATTGAAATCACACTTAGAAAAAATTTTGGTTGATTCAGCAAACATTCGTTTGGATCAAACAAACAAATACATTTCTATTTGTCAATCAAATGTTTGGTTGATATAACCAAATTTTTCGGTTAATAAAGTTTGGTTGATTACAACAAATATTTTGGTTGCTCCAACCACATATTTGGGTGGATTTAATTAAATACGTTTGTTTATATAAACAAAAATTTCGTTTTAATCAACAACCGTCGTTGTTATTATGTTGTATGTTGTATTATTTTAGGAGTTATACAAAGATGCGTTATGTCTTCGTGGTTATTTATATTATTCATGGAAAAGTGTTTGAGAATGGCTCTTTCAGACGCAGAAGCTGTGGATCTCGAAACAGAAAGGGTACGTGGGTTAGAAGGGAAATAATAATAAAAAGAGTATGAGTAGAGTGAATGACGTCTAAAACAAAAGACCTTGGATACTAATGGTCCCAAGTGGGGAATCTCACCTGACAACTTCGTGAGGATCTTGATTTGAGGTGGTTGCTAAAGAGATTGATCAGCAAACCTGGGCCGGATCAGTGTTGTGGAACGAGCGTGTTATTTAAATAAATAACAAACGAATTCTGGATCAATCTAAAAATTTCATATCCCTGCCTCACACTATTCCCGTCCCCACTGAGTGAGTCACGCCCACCCTTAAAGAGGAATGGCTGAATGGTGTAATATGCCTTTTCCGGGAGAAATTAGTCAATTTTATTTTGTTGAAAACAAATTTAAATCGCCTTAAGATAAAAAAAAGGCTGAATCTAAAATCTATGCCAATATCCAAATCACACTTAACCCAGATTTTTTCTATGTGAGTGAATCAAGTATGAACTATACCTGTATATATTTTCAAGAAAAAAGAACCATGTCATGTTTTCTTCACTCCCATAATTTATTTATTGACCTTTGTCACATACACTCATACAAACTGATCCATTTTCTAAAATCGAAAATCCAAATATATGTCAAGGACAAAAATATAAAAAATTTATTTAGAACTAACAGGCTTTCTATATATCCTTTAATTTTGTCACCATTTGGAAAGAAATTTCCAGCCATATTTCGATGGCTGAATTGATATTTCGAGCTTTATTTTCTAAGAAAAGAAAAAACAAACAAAGTACATAGAAACGCAGTTAAAAATCAGACTCCAAATGAAATTTATTTATTTATTTACTTTGAAAAATCATAAGCCCAACAGTCAGTGGCTACAGTAGATGAGCATTTAGTAATATTGTCAATACATATACCAATAACAGGGCTACCTTATAAAATTGCTAAGATAATTCTTAAATGGTATGTTTTGAGGCAGTCGAATTATATACCCAGTAATCACAAACAATGAGGTCGACTTTCCTATAAAAAAATGTGATGTATAAGTCTGAAATACGTAGCTTAGTTATGATACTAGTTATCATACATATTTTATGAAATCAGTTTTTCTTGTGAATGTTATAATTTTACATTTCTCTGTATTGAGATCAAATGAGTTCTCAATACACCAGAGTTAAAAATACTCAAGGATTTTTTGCAAAATTTCAGTCTTGGGTAGTAGATATGGGCAAGAAGATCTTGGTATCATCCGCGTATATTATTAATCTAGAAAAATGCCTATTTTATTAAGTCTGTCATCATGGTGCACATCGAAGGAATTCATACAAAGTATTTCTTCACTTGACGGCTTTAACCAATTTTCTGTACATGCTAATAAATCGTAATCAAATATGTCGTGAGATAACAGTACTTGCTTTATCTTGCTATTAAGGTCCCTAACATTTTGGTAATACAATTTGATAGTCTTCCCAATATCTAGCCTAACCCGCCATCCCTTAATGTTGTTGTTTGATCCTGACGTGAAACAAGATTCCTTAACATATAATACGTTGCTGATTACTCATGAAAGTCTATATCGAAAGGCAAAACCTTATCAAACCAAGTATCCACATTCTTGTGCACAACGAAGTTATTGAGGATAATATCAGTAAGCAATAAAAAATACAATCAGATAATCAGTAAATTAAATTAGTTGATAACTTTCAGTACCCCAGAAACTATGTTTTTCATGATAATAGATTCTATCCGAAACAATTTAAATATTGAAACAGAAACAATCAAGCTAATCAGCGTCTTGTTAAAAGGTCGTTTTTGACCAAAGTGTTTAGTTCTGCAATTGAACCGCTGGCGATCAAAAGGGGACACGGCCGGATTCAGTCTGAGAAGTATTGTCCTGTGTGTCAATTTTAAAAATCTTTCTAATTTCAATTTTAAAGACTGATACTTGTAGAGAATTTTAAGTAGCATCTTTCTTTGCTTTTGCAAAAATTTATAGGTTTTGTAGTTCTTGAGATAATTGGTAAAAAGTGGATTTTTTGAAAACGAAAAATTCCAATCTTTTTTCACTTCAACTCGCGCTAATTTAGCCAATTTTCATCATTTCCCGATTTCCCTCATACAATGTACGCGTTTAAGTCTTCACAAACTATCAAAGAAAGAAAAACGAGAATATTGTAATAAACAAAAAAGTTATTAATTTTTTTTGAGGCAATGCAAAAATTATGAATTTTAACCTTCAAACGCCTCGCTTAGCGAACGAATTTCAAGCTACGGAAAGCTTTCAGTGAGAAAGTTGTTCATTAAGGTTCAAAGAAGTTTTCTGGAAAGTTTTAGATGAATTGGATTAATAGTTCAAAAATTATGAATGTTTTAATCTCCAAGAGGTAATCTTGACGCTGCCCAAAAACATGCCTGGCCCGCTATTTATGCGCTGCAGCGAACGACGTATAGGTCAAGTCAATCTTACCAAAACAAATACACAACAGTAACTCCAGATATTATCATTAAAATAATTGATTTATTAAACATTTAACATATAATATTATGCATATTATTGAACAAGAATAAATTAATCAAACAATATTTTATTAGAAACTACTTTAAGTCATTTTCGTCACTCTTTTCAGTTTCCGCGGCATCTGGATTCTGAGTTTGTACTTTTAAAAAATATGATTCGAAAAATTCTTTTCCTTTAGCGCTTTAATACTGGAAGAGATTTTTTATATCCTTTATTTTGGCAGCTTTTAATCCAATTCGGGGCGGAGGACTTTTCGAAATATTTTCTAGTTTAAGCGTGGGTTTAAAGAAAAAAGTGGTAGGATTTTGCAACTCATAGTTTTCAAAAACATCCACTTTTGCATCAGGAAAAACTTGCAAAACGAACGCTTTGCTGATTTGGAAATTTTTTGGCTTTCGCATTTGGCCTTTGAAACATTTTTCAAAATCCTGCAGAAGATCGTCACACTTCTCGGCCATTGTGAATGAAGGTGAACGAGCATTGCGAATCATTTCTACATATTCAGCTTCAGTTTCAATTCGTTCTAATTTTTTCAGCTTTTGCGAATATGTGCCAAAATTCCTATCGCACTGGCAATAGGAATGGTCTCGAACTGGAAACACATATTTAATCTCGCTTTGCAAACAAATGGACAATAAAACCAAAAAATGAAACAGTGTAGTTTTTATTTTGTCCCAGACATGAGTCTGAAAATAATGTTATGCTGTTGAACTTGTCTTTAGCAAATCCTCTTAATACGGCGTATTTGATAAAACTGCAAACAGAGTTAACACCCCTCTTTACAATTCCCTCAAGAATAAGGAACATGTAAGTCTGGTTCGTAGTATGTACATGTACGTTAAATAGAAAAAGCCATGCCAAACGTAGGTAAAACTGCGCGGACACGAGTATTTTTGGTAGTGGCAAATTCTATGCAAAATCAAATTCACAGCATAGACTATTATTTTCAGCGAGTATTTGCTTTTTTAACTTCAAATAAATTTCAGCATTGCTTTTGTGATTAATTACTTCTTCGTTTACCTCTCCATTTGTCTCGTTTTTGTAGCAAGTATTGCACACGTCAATTCTAGGTAATTTAAAACTGAAGCTAACATTTCGATTAAAATACTTAAAATAAACTGTTTGATTTATTGTCAATTTAGCCTTCGTTTTTTCTTTATAATATTTTCCGAATAATTTGTAATTTTCCACAAAATTTAATGACGGATTATCAAAATATTTTAGGTTGGTAGAATTTCGTTTGTAATGTGAACTGTGATGTGGAATTGATTCGGAATGCTCTTCAATCATTTTAAAAGAATTTTCCGTTAATTTAAGACAACTTTCGCGTACTCCACCTGCCAAATTTTTTAAAGGCTGCTTATTTCAAATCTTTTTTGAACATTTTCAACTCTTCTTTTGCCCAAACATAGAAAAGAACAAAAAAATTTCTTACAAATCGGAACATTTTCTTCGTCAATAGGAAATAAATATATCCGATGAATTAACCGTCCTAGTTTTTCACCTGCATTCATTTGGATAGGATCCTTGCATTTTAACAATGCTCTGAGAAACACATTTTGATCATTATAGTTCCCGAGATTCCAAAAATTTATCTGTACTTTTTCTTGTTGCACATTTGAAAACTTTTGGTAACATTTTTCTCCAGAGCAGGATTCAATAGGTTTGAGAGATCTCTCTGGGATTAGAATATCTTCAGCAATATTGTCTTTTTTAGTTTTAGACTTTGTAATGTATTCTTTTCCCTAAAGAAATAACAAATAATGCTATTAACTTCGTCATTAGAAAATTTAAAATAATTACCTTAGACTATCTGTATATTATTTATAGTTCAGTAAAAGAATTATTTAAAAAATCAAGAATAAAAAAAGTCATAAAATATTAAATTTATGATTAAAATTTATTAAAAAATTGCATTGACGGATTCCAATTGTACCTGATTTCTGGAACATTTTTTCTTATTTTTAATCCACGAATCTTCATTTCTAGTTCTTTTTCTACCTTGTTTCATTTTAATATATTTTTCTTTTTAATTAATATTCTCAAAAATCTCAATAATCTCAAAAAAATTCTTTTCCAACTATTATAAGAAACAATCACTTCGCCGATTCTATGCTTTATTTGTAGAATTTCATAGAAAATGGCAAAAAAAGTTACTGTTGTGCATTTGTTTTTGTAAGATTGACTTGACCTTCACGTCGTTCGCTGCAGCGCGTACGTAGCCGGCCAGGCACGTTTTTGGACAGCGTCAAGATTACCGCTTGGATTTTGAAACATTCATAATTTTTGAACTATTGATGCAATTGATCTAAAACTTTCCAGAAAACTTCTTTGAACCTTAATGTACAACTTTCTCACTAAAAGCTTTCCGTACCTTAAAATTCGTTCGCTAAACGAGGCGCTTGAATGTTAAAATTCATGATTTTTGCATTGCCTAAAAAAAATTAATAACTTTTTTGTTTATTACAATATTCTGGTTTTTCTTTCTTAGATAGTTTCAGAAGACTTAAACACGTACGTTGTATTGGGGAAATCGGAACATGATGAAAATTGGCTAAATCAGCGCGAGTTGAAGTGAAAAAAAATTGGAATTTTTCGTTTTCAAAAAATCCACTTTTTACCAATTATCTCAAAAACTACAAAACTTATACATTTTTGCAAAAGGATAAAAGATGCTCCTTAAAATTCTCTACAAGTATTAGTCTTTAAAATTGAAATTAGAAAGATTTTTAAAATTGTCACTCAGGAAAATTCTTCTCAGGCTGAATCCGGCCGCGTCCCCTTTTGGTCGCCAGCGGTTTAATTCTCTTATTCACAAAAGTCGATGTATCCTATAAAGAAGAAGTTGCTTCGAAACGCTTGGAAGTATCAATTCTTGGACGTCAGCATTCTTAAAATAGTTGAAAACATATCTAATGTGCAGTACTTAAATCCATTTACACACGCTTATTTTACAAAATCACACTCATCAGAAAAAGTACTATTTCCAGGCAAACTTAGAAAAATGTAGCGCTACCAGCTGACAACCTCAGTTTTCCATTATGCCCGAAATGCTATGATTGCTGATGTATGCGTTAAAACAGTACAGTTATTACTGGAATATGTCTCTTATGGTGCTGGTCGTGTTAGGCTTTTCAGTTCCTCACGAACCTGTAAATTGAAAGGATAAGATCATGTTTTCCTATATGGTCATTGTGAGTTTCATATAATCTTTTAAGATTTATTCTATGCTCACGAGCATCTATTTGCAATCGGATTCAAAAATACAACTGAGTACATTAGCAGAATTGGATAAATCAGGTCTCGCACTGGATGTGAATTCGGTAATTATTAGTTGGATAAGTGAGGATGTCCGAAACTTGAGCATCGTAAGGAAATCTCGAATACTGTTTTCCAGGCCAGAGGCATGTGTTCCTTATGCAATTGCAGAGAAGAATGTAAGTTGTGCCATGTTAAAAATGCAGTCGAATTCATTTGATTCGCGTTTAAAGGGTGTGGATGGAATAGGTTTAACTGCGGCAGTGGATGAACATCTAGTTACATCAGCAGAATGATTCTATCTAGAACCAGGTTCACCCTATATCAAGCGATTTGATTGTCTCCTCTTAAGGTTGATTTCATCTAAAATCTGCAAGAAATGGAATAAAGACAGAGAAGCGGTCATTCGTACAAGAATCAAACATTCAAATTTTGAAGATAATTTGGGGCGCTTTACGTATTCTAGTTTATGAATCATTTACAGATATTAGAGCAACATTGTGTTTATATAGACATTCATCAGCCTGTTTTTATTATTATTTGATATGTTGCTTACTTTATGTGATGGTTTTCTCATTTCGAAAATAAGTTCGAATATCATATCAGAAAATAAGTAAACAAATCCTTTCGAAATCTGAGTCCTCCTAACAAAAGGATAATTAACTTTTAGAAACGTCAGTGATTCGTTGTTATGAATTATATTATTTGACGTATCCTACGTTTAAGAGTTATCTTTGACTTTTTACAAAATGGTGGATTTCCATGGTTTGCGTATTTTGCAACACAGGTGCATGTCGTTATTTTTTTAACACTGTAAATTGTAGTTAATATAACGAATGGGCAATACAAAAGATTCATGTATGGTGTTTTTCAAAGAAAATGGGGTGACAAATATTTTACTCGTCTTAGAAAAAACCTTCAACACTTTTTACGCAAGTAATATCGTTCAATTTTCTTCTCTAGAAAACCCCTACAATAATATTGTAATTTTTTTGCGCAATTTTTGCTAAAATAACAAAGTAATCTTCTAAATTCCAAGCGGGCAAAACCTTTTTGTGTCTACAAGATTTTTTTTGTGATACAGAAATTTCTAATTTTTCTTACAACCACGACAGATTCAACAAACATCTAAAAAAAGTTTTCTCTTTTAAAGATTTCTACTGAAAAACTGCGTACTCTTTTGCGTCGGCTAATATCGTTGTCAACAATTATTTTCAACATTCGGAACAACTTCAATCACTTGCACCTTGGTAGATACTAAAAAGCTTGAGCAAAAGGTTTCGAGGCTACTTAACCAAGAAGCATCACGCTTTTACCAGATTTGCCAACCCAACGAAAAAAAGGTAACACTCGAAACTCAAAAACAGAGAGAAAAGTTCATGGGGAATAAGCATTAAAAGGAAACCGTTATACTATCAATGAAAGCTGAAGGTCACTCAACAGAAGAACATTAACATGAAACTAAATTTTAACATCCCACGTACCTCTTTCACTAAACGAAACAGATGCCAATTCCAAAGGTTAAGAGTTTAGTTATCAAGAAAAAAGGTTCACCTGCGCCCGCCATGGAGCAAAATACGAGTAGGTCGCATGGATGCAACGCAGGACTGCCAGTCGGCAGAATTTGACATTGGTCGATTGTAGATCCTGAAAAAAGGCTTGACGGCAAAAGTTTGTGCGAATCCATTCTGTCTGGGGCTAACATTGGTTATGCGCCTTAAAGACCATGCCCCACCTTGAAATAGAGAAGAGTCGAAAATTAAAATTACGTCTTAAAATTGAATATTTTGTTTCCACACCGTCCATTTATTTATCTGTTGAAGCATATAAATGTAGTTACTAGGCACTCTGATAAGTACCTGAAAATTCTAAGAGATGGCATTAGTATTTTTTAATGTGGAAAAATCTGAGTTTCGAGTTTTGATCAAACACTACTATCTTCGCAAGAAAAAGATATCCGAGACTAAGGCTAAGCTGGATAAGTATTACCCGGACTCTGCACCGTCGATTGGTACGATTCATAAGTGGTTTACCGAGTTTCGTTGTGGCCGTACGAGCACAGTTGATGCTGAACGATCTGGGCGCTCAAAAGAGGTCATTACACCAGAAAATGTCGAAAAAATCCATGATATGATGTTGAATGATCCCAAAGTGAAATTGAGATAGGTAGCTAATGCTGTAGGCATATCATTGGTACGTGTGGGCAATATCGTGCATTCAGTTTTGGGCATGAAGAAGCTCTGCGTGCCAAAGTGCTCCGAAGCGTCCAAAAACGCAACAATGGGTCGGAAATGTTATGGCCTCCGTATTTTGAGATGCACATGGCATAATATTCGTGGACTATCTTGAAAAAGGTAAAACCATAACCGGAGCATACTATTCATCATTATTGGACCGATTAAAAATTGAAATCGCCGAAAAACGACCACATTTGAAGAAAAAAAAAACGCTTTATCATCACGACAATGCGTATGTTCATTCATGCTTAGTTGCACAAGCAAAATTGCATGAAATCGGCTTCGAATTGGTTCCTCAGCCACCGTATTCACCAGACCTGGCCCCCAGCGACTATTACTTGTTCCCTAACCTGAAGAGATGGCACACCGGTAAGCGTTTTTACTCAAATGAGGAGCTCATAGCTGAAACTGAGGCGTATTTTGGAGACCTTCCGATCGAGTACTTTTCGGACGGTATCAAAAAGTTAGAAAATCGTTGGACTCGCTGTATCGACCTAAAAGGAGAGTATGTTGAAAAATAAAACCGACTTTGGCCAAAAAACGTCTCCATGTTTCATTTTCCAGGGACTTATCAGACTGCCTAGTATGATACCAGCGTTTCTAGAACTGCTCACGAATTGCTTGGACAAGACGTTTCTGGAATATCCTTCGATTCCTAACAGAAGCCCTTCCAGTCTTCCTGCTTATATATTCTTATATTTTTTATTTAATCATACTGAGCCGTCTTATAGATGTCCCAGTCTAAAGGCAACTTGATTCTGTCTGCCCTATTGCACAACGCTCTTGTCTTTTTGCGGAGCTTCTCCAGGTGCGTATTTCACCATTCTACTCCTTTCCTAGACTTAACTGTGCTTGTGGGACAATTATTTTCATACGATGTAGACAAAGCCCTTCGCAAAAAATCCGCGGCGTGCTCTTACTCATCGATACTGTCATAGTTTTTGAGAAATTCCACTAGTCTGCCTCTGAGTTCCTCTTTATATGAGTCCCAGAGCGTATTTCTAGGGTTTTTGACTTTTGAAACCACTGGTTTACCTAGGTTTAGCTGAAACGGGATATATTTGTGGTCCGAGAGAGACTCCTCATTAGATACTCTCCAGTCCACTACCCTACTTCTCAGCCGCTCCGAGCATAAAGTCAAATCGAAAACCTCACTCCTGTTTTTGACCTGGCATATGGGAGTATCGCCTCGATTCAGAATTTCCATATCAGTGACCGCTAGGTACTCAATTAAATCTCTTCCTCTGTCATTGATATTCGTGATCCCCCACACCGAATGGTGAGAGCTCGCATCACATCCTAACAGCAGAAGAATTTTGGACTTCTGGCAGTACTGAATTAGAATCTCCACCTCTCTGGCAGGCGGGGATCCATCCGCATCGTCAGGGAAATACGCTGAGGCAAATGCAACCCCCAGTCTTTCCCCACTTTCAACCCTGAGCCTCACCTTGATAACAGTAAGATCCCTGGAACAAAACTTAAGCACCAATATCACATCCATACCCTTGACAGCTATGCATGCCCTTGGCGCTTTCACGAGTGGCCCCTTATAAATGGAGCCACACCCTGACAGGCCGCTAATCCTTTCCCAGTATAACCAGGGTTCTTGGATTAGGGCGAGCCCTGTCTGCATCACTGATATGCGTCTGACTAAAACCGCCGAGGCGCCTTTACTGTGGTGCGAATTCATCTACATCAATGACATTCCCGTCTCAGCCATTGAACGACTAAGCCGAGGTATCCTCAGACGCTACAGATCCCCTTGAGGAGCCCTGTTGGGTCACCCTGAACGTGACCCTACCTGCCCCCAAATAGAGCTGGTTGTCTAGAGCCGCAAGAGCTCTGACTGCAGATTCAGGAAGTCCGACAACCAGGATCCATCCACTCCCCTTCTGTCTGGATCCCTGCCCATCGGAGTACACCTTTCACGAATCCGTCCTCAGAGTCGGATTTTAGAGGCTCAGGCGCCCCAAAAAGGCCGTCGAATTCTCGGGTTTTCCGTGAATCAGAACGGTCGCTCTGCGGTACCTTTGCAGATATTCCGTCCCCCTAAGCTCCAGGTTTAATCCCTCTTTGAGCCTAAAGCTTGAAGTTCTCTACGCCAACCAATGTCTCGACCAAACATCCGTGGCCTCGATGACAATGTCCCCCGACCTGATGAGGATGTCACTGAATCTGAGGGGCGCGCCCCTCGTGGGGTAACGCGTCAATCTCTTTAGAGATTTCCTCCCTCAACCTGTCCAGATCATCAAGAGCTAGACAGTTTTCAGGATAACCCGATGCAACGACAACCCTCACCAGGGCGTTATTGACCATCTGCACGAAAGTAGAGGCCTTGTGTTTTTAGAGCCTTCTGCCGTTTCAGCTCCCTATTGGGGGAGGGGGGGTATCTCTGGAGCCCTTTTTCCTCTTACCCATAAGATGAGCCTGAGTAGTTGCTTCAGGTGCAGCCTCGTTGTCTTGGCTGCTGCTTGTGAGGCGCGCATTGTGCGTCTTCTTCTTTTGAGCACCGCTACGATTCTTCCTCCTCACAAAGAAGTCCATTAGCTGCTCTTCTATCGTGACGACAGGATTGACACCAGTCTCATCTTTTTTCACCGCTTCTAGTGGATTACCCCGTACGAAGCTTTCCACTTTCTACGGTGGGTTAAAAGAGGGTCCCGGAACGAGCTCCTCATTGTTTTTAAAATTATTTTTGCCTTTGTTCATAAAAGTCCCGTGAGAAGCTAGGGAATTAAAAAATACCCCCTGCAGAGCCCTGCATGCAGAGGGCAGGTCTAAATACTATAGTATTCGACCTGGTGTCCCAAAGTCCCGGTTCAGACACCTCCTTTGTGACACCCACATGTCCACCCCTGCTTAGGGGGGGGCAGGCCGAGGTTTTTAAGGATGTGTTAACCCTGCTGCCATGCAGCCCTTGACACGGCGATCACATATTGGCTTCGGGAGCATGAGAACTCGCGTTCTCGATATTCCAGAGGGTTTTGCCAGTACCCTCTGGAAGGACCGCTCCTTAGTTTAGATCCCATCGATCGGAATCCGTCAGATCCCCCGAACAGCTGCACCTCGGGACACAGTTTCTTTGGTTCAATCATTTTGGACTATAGTCCGGTGAGACCCGTAAGCCCTCCCGCCAACTGCAAAGTCTCGCGATCCCTAGGGAGAGAAGATTAAGAATTAAAAAATGAACTTTTTGGAAAAAGCACAGAAAAGACGAAAGAGGACATAGGCTCCTATATAAGATCATATATAGGTTCCTGTGTTAGACCCTATGCATTTGCGCAGTAGGTTTCATTTAATCGTAAAAAACAATATTACAAAGTTTTTTAAATGATCAAAACAAGGAAATAAGAATTAGTGTGATTCAATTTTCATGCATATTATGAATTGTAATGAAATACATTTATTGAAATGATACATGTTTCAGAGCAGCTTAGAATACAATTTAAAGCAAAATAAGAAACAAATACAAAAATAATCATGATAGATACTATTTTGAGTGTATACTATTTTGAGTGTATACATTATTATAAGAGATGAGACAAGAAAAATTTCGATTGTTTTGATGTTCACTGATTAGCAAAAGTAAGGTAAGAAGTTTTCAAAAACACTTGCAGGACTTAAAGAGTACCATATATCTCATGATATTAATAATACGGATTAAATTCTTTTTTATCCGAATAATGGCGAAAAATCTTTCAAAAATACTTGAGGCGACTGGCACTACCAGAGCGTATGGAATTTTCACCCCCTAAACGTTATTTCAAGGGGAGCCATTTTCTTGCCTTCTAGAAGTCCTTCTAGTTTATCTCTTCTATACTTATACCTTTTTGTATTAACCCAGATGTACACCCGTCGGCCTTTGACATCCTGTTATGTATGAATAGTTCTAAATATCATTTCCGCGATCATGGTCCAGGAAAGGTAAGCATAGTTAGTACTGTCGTGAGCTGGTGCAATTTATAGCCTGATGTCCCTCTCTTCCACAAGTCCAACAACCCCTTGGTAAATAAGAACCTTCAAACTTCACAACTACGTGACCTGAGCCGGAACAGTGATCAACACTGGTGATCATCGTCCTCTTACAGAGTCGGTGGGACACCCAGTTCCCCGTAAGGTATCCGGAGTAGATTAAACTTACAACAAACTCATCACTTAGATTCAGAAAGATACATTGAAATTTCTGGATCATATTTGCACTGAAGGCCCAACCAATAACAATTGGTTTAATTCTAGCTTCAAGGAACATATAAGGAGATCGAGTTAAAGTATACTCCTCTATTTTATATAATTGCATCTGTTACTTTCGTATCTGTTATAAAATAATAAAAAAATCGTTTATCCATTTCCAAAAATAAATTGTCACCATCTGTCAGTTACAGCTGCGCATTATCATCCACATTTTAATGTCGAATTCAACACCTTCGTTTATTCATTGAATTATTTCGGAAGTGACGTACCATTGCTAGAATCTTTTGTGATGAAGATGAACGTGATAAAGAGACGTTAGATGACTTGTTAAGCAGTGGCGATGATGGGAAAGATTATTATGGAAACGATTGCAGTTGAACAAATGTATTGATTTTCAAATTCTGTTTTTCTTTAAAATGTATCGTAGCCAAAAACAATGACTTAACCGGAATTCAACTTACAGAATTTCTAGCTTATATGAGCTATAAATTTAAAAAATATTAGATAAGATAAAACAATAGGATTTTCCATAAAATCCACTTAACACGATTTTAAATTTGGCCAAGAAGATAAAGTCGAATTTAATAAAAAGTTGCTTTTTTGCAGTCTATTTTTTAACATATATGAGGAAATCATTATTTTATAATTGTTTTCCAATACAAGAGCAAATTTAATTTTTAAAAAAAAATGTCAATGTTGATGCAAATTTTCAGGGTGTAAATAATTACTTAACAGATTTTAAATAAAGGCGATGAGGCTCATGAGAATCTGGAATGAAAATGTAAGTATGTGAATTATTAAATTAATCATTTTTATTTCATTAGGTTTTTAATTCATTGGGTTGGCTCGATTTTGTTTATTCTAATAAATTAGTCATGGGATTTTTATATTTTATAATTTGACCTTTTTTAATTCTTATCAATAATGCAATATTTTAGTTTGGAAATGTGAATCTCTGTTAAAATATAGGCATCTCGATTAAATCTGATTTGAAAGAAATTCTTTGTAATTCATTGGTAATAAATAACATTTTATACTTTCACTAATGCTATATTTTATTATTATATTGATCTTAACCTCTATTTGTTCTTGAAATTTCGTTCTTGCGAATTTCCAAGGTCTTCGGAAAAATCAATGATATTGATCGTTGCTCGCTATGTAGAAAGAAAAATATATAAAATACCCTTTTAAAGAAATGTATCTATAAATTACAGAGAAATAACAATAAGTAAATAATCACACATCAATTAATTACTTATATTATTGATTTTAAGTAATATACGTAATTGTAATAGTGAACATAGTTAAGACCTCATTTATAGTAATAAAAATATGCTTATGTTTTAGATTTTTTATTTAGTGCACTTAAATTTTCAAATATGCTAATTATAATTTGTTGTGATTCTTTTATTAGACATTGTAATTAAATTTAAACTATATTACTAACATATTATATAACCAATCGATACTTCCCGTTGTTTTACTTAGGGAAACTAAAAGAAGAAAAGAAAAATTAAATTAGAGTTGAAAAATAAACATTAGAAGTGATAGGCGTTTACGCATTTTTTTACTCTACATTCTAGAAATAATTTTAAGGCCCAAAATGTTTACAAAGGGGGAGGGTCGGTAAGGCTGGTTTTTGGCCTAATTTATTTTTGGACCAAAAAATCTGAAAAAATCATGGTAGTATCTCATAAGTATCCCGAGTCAATTGCACACTAAACGGACTACCCTC
>NC_046665.1:104144068-104153540 GCF_010883055.1 Belonocnema kinseyi | reverse complement strand
GTAGTGGTGTTTCCTATATTTGTAGGGGGGTGGGGGTGGAGGGTAGTCCGTTTAGCGTGCAATCGACTCGGGATACTTATAAGATACTACCATGATTTTTTCAGATTTTTTTGGTCCAAAAATAAATTAGGCCAAAAACCGGCCTTACCGACCCTCCCCCTTTCATGATTTTCTTTTTTCTCTTATAGTGTATCAACTTTTCTATAGCAAAGAGAAACACATCGACTAATTAGGTTCAAATTCTGAACAAAGACGTTGCACAAAGTTCGTCTACACTTGAATCTATGCTAATCATTTGTGAAGATCTATTTTAAAAGGAGGAACAAGTAAGAACAATTATATGAGAAATTAAAAGTGCCAAAGCAAGTATACATTTTCCTGTGCGAAATGAAACTATCAAGAAAGAAATCAGTAACTTAAATCAGTTAAAAGCTTATGCTTCCCCAACTACGAACTTTTTTTATTATAATCAATTCCTGGACGTCACTACTCTTGATATCGTTCGATATGCATCCAAGGTGTAAGTACTTCATCCATTTTTGGACATGAATCGTTACCAGCTGTCAGTTACATTTCTGCATTATGATCCGCAATTTAATGAGATATATTTCTAGAGCATTTGGTACTTGGCCGCTCACCTAAGACGTACAATTATCGCGCCAGTCACACAGTGAACAGCCCGCCACTTTTAGTTACTAGAACGGCGCAACTGATTCGGGAGAACCATTACCCCGAACAGACTGAATTGTTTATTCGACACTGTAGTCGAGCCATTCTGCATACGCGGTGCTTTTTGCTAGGCATGTTCGATTCTGATCCCATTTTTTATGCTCGATCTTTTTTTTTTAAAAGATCAATCTTTTGAATCAATTCGATCACTTAATGCTTTTCTCGCATAAGAAGAAGAAGAATTGGGTTCTCACTCAGACTCATTCAATTTTCATAAGTGCGAAAAAGACCTCCCATATCTTCGTCTTTTTCCGTCTTGTGAACATTGCTCGAAACATTTTAATATCGCCTGACATGCATCCTCCAGTGGGACTCCGATACCATTTTGAACGCCGAAAATCGGACGGTCCTCTTTTTTTAACCTGTCGAGATAGAAAGAGACTTTCGTTCGATTTTCGACTTTGGGACAGCATTCAAGTCCCACTGCTGGTGCTTTCCTCAAATGAAAAGATCTATTCTATCAAACAACAATCGAAAGTGAACATTAATGTACTAGATTAACTTTTTGTATGCGTCCCTAAAAGATTGATTCTTTCCAATTTGACTTTTTGAAGAATTGATTATCGTCTATTTGATCTTAGATCATATAAAGAATCAATTCTTTCCAAGGAATCGAACATCCCTACTCGCGGCACAGTTCTGCGCTAACGCAGTTTAGGAAAATATAGCACCTTTACTACAAAGCAACTAATCGCCGCAAGTTTGTGTTAACTCGTGCCCCAAATCTGGATCAGAAGCCACACCAAATCGAAGTGCAGCGACTCTCTCATCGTTATTGTGACGGTTTTACCTAACTTCTCTCCGTGCACGAAACGCAATTGAAGTATTTTCTGCAATGATCTGGACGCTAATGTAAGTTGAAAATAGATCTGATAATTGAAGTTGGTTCTGAGATAATGTTTGAATGTATACGGACATTCAAACTTTCAGCAAAGTAAAGGAGTTTTGGACTGTATTTTGCAACAGAGAGAACACTTTTCTTCATGCAGTTATAAAAAAGAAGCGTTAGATGACTTAAGAGGCAGTGGCGATGATATTCACCCAATTATTATATTTCACGTTATACACCCGTGTGGAAATAGCCCGGGTTAGCACTAGTCGGGGGCTGGCTGGGCTCTGATTCGAGAAATCTTATGATAGAATGCTCAGGCGGTAGCTGGCCGGGCGCTGATTGGCAATAATAAAATTATTAAACTTTGTTTATAACTCAATTACTTTTTCTGATGTCATTAAGAAATGAATGCGTATATCCGCATAGATGTCCAATGCATTAAAATGTATTGGGTGAATATCTTTTTGTCACCACAATTTTTAAGGTTTCATGAGTTAAGACTTACAAACAATACATTTTGTGAGAAAAATTCGATGATTTTTTTTTTTAAATTCGAACTGTTTTTTTTTTTTTTAAGAAAAAAGTTCTAAGTTCCATCTTTATGAAAAATTGCAAATGTTCAAAAAAAATTAACATTTAATATCAATCTTAAACGTTGTAAGATAGTATAAAACACCTAAAAACCAAACCTTACACAAAATTTTAAAAAATTTTATTAATAAGAAATTTTTTAACATTCACGAATAAATTTCTGAGTTCCGTCGTTAAAAATTTTTAATGTCCATAAAAAATTACATTTCCTGTCGTTGTAGTAAGTTGTACAATAGTCTACAACCGGAAAAAACAAAATATCACGCGAAGAAAAATTGTAATCGATTTAAATTATTTATTTATAATGTATTTTATTGACATTCCTGTTAAAAGTTCGTGTATTTTATATTTACATAACGGCGCATAATAATAAATAATTAGAAAAAGAGAACTTAAACTTTGGTACTTTAACTTTTCTGAACTGTAGATTATGAGGATGGTTTTTTCAACGAGTTTCAACTTGTCGTTTTAGCGCTGTGATTAGCTCTACTGACTGCTAGGCGTTATATTTAGATATAGATATGTAGGTTCAATACCCCGTAGCATTAGAAATTTTATTTGTAATATAATGTATAAAAATGCAATATATGTATTTACTCTAAACATGACTCTTCATGTTTAAAGTCAAAATACTCGCAATAATTTAATATTTATTTTTTTAAATACCGTTTTTGTCTCTCAACGACTACAGGAAAATAGTTAATGTTATCTGTGTGCTGGGCATGTGGAATTTCATATACTAATGTCGGGCTCCCCGGCCTGCCTCCGGCAATGCTCCATGGCCGGACGCTGGCCATCGGAGCGTGACGATGCTGGTCGGATTCCGACCAGAAACCCCGGCCACAGCCCGACTTAAATTCGGGCTCCCCAGCCAGCTCCCGGCTTAAATTTACACCCGAGAAATCGATGGCAGTTGAATAAATATATGAGTACATAGTTGCATACGTTAATGGTTATAAATATATTCATATCAACTTGTTCTTATAAATGCCATTGATTGGCGACTTTTTCAAAAAGGAGGCAATTAAAATATTTGTAAGTGAACGTTAAAACGAAATTACATGATCAACCCCTAGAAGATTTCTGTCAGTTTTTATTTTATTTTCAGAGTGCAAATTTATCAAATTTGGTGAATTTCGTCATTAAAAACGAAGACAAGCCAGAAATTTAAGTTTGAAATATTATTCCAATAAACATTGTTTAAAAAATATTTTATTTAAGCTTGACACCGTAATAATATAATAATTTGTATCCACTAAACCTATTTCTAACAGCATAAGTAACGTTTTATCCTGTATTAAAATTATTTCTTGAAAAAAAAGATCCTACTCCATCTTCACTCCCACTCCACTTCACATTGGGAATCGAACAACAAAACTTCTGATTTTCGGTCAGTAGCCTTTCCAATTAAGCGATAAGAGGTATCGGAATAAGAACTCTTAATTTAAGAAAATAACGCTAATTTTTAGCTAGGTGTTAATGGTACACCTGATTATTTTTTAATTTATTGAATTGATATACATATTTTTATTTCAATATGTCCTTTTATCGATTGCAAAGAAGACACAAGTCTACGAAGTTGTTTAAAAGGTTTATCAATGTACGTGGAACAAGATTCCTCTGCATACCAAACTTTTCTGATTATCAACGAGGGTCTATTTCAAAAGGAGCCCAAAGTGGAAGCAATTCTTCAAAAAATTAATCATGTCAAACCAAGTATGCTCCTTCTTGTGCGAAATGAATCTATAGGGAAAGGTATAAGTAATTTACAGCACTGGAACGGTTTTCATTCCCAAGCAAAGACGTTTTTCATGGTAATCAACCATGTCCAAAACAACTTAAATATTTTAATAGAAATAATAAAGCTGATCGGCATCTTGTTGAAAAGATAATTTCAGCCAAAATGTCTAGATATTAAATTCTTTGATAAACAGACGTTAATCAATCTCAGGAAGAAGGAATTACTTCGAAATGCTTAGAACAATCAATTTCTTGACATCAGTATCCTTGAAATCATTGGAAACACGTCAAGGTTCAGTACTTTAATGCATTTACGAATATTTACTCAATGAAGATGTGCTTATCAGAAACAGCACTATTTTCAGACAAACTCAGAAACGTGAATCGTTACCAGCTTACAGCCTCAGTTGTCCATTATCCCCCACATATTAATATTAAATACAATACTTCTAGTTTTCCAGTCAATTACTCGGGAAAAGATGTACTGTTGTTAACTACTTTCTCAATGAAAATGAACTTTGTTATTGATTTTAAAAAGGCGCCAACAAACTTTGACGTCGATAACTTACTTCTGAACAAACTCAATATACGTCATCTTAGGAAAATGCTCCTGAATGCTGGTAAGGTTTATTTTTCTGAATTAGGTATCATGTACGCACTGGCATCAATTGCAGTGTTGTCTGCAATGCTCTGGCTGCTGAAATATGCGTTGAGGGAGTAGAGTAAGAACTGGAATTTGTCTTTTACGGTGCAGATCGTGTTAGGCTTTTCAGTTCCTCACGAACCTGTAAATTGGAAGGAAAGGATCATATTTGTCTATATAGTCATTGTGAGTTTCGTATACTCTTTTAAGATTTATGCTATGCTCACTAGCATCAATTTTCAATCGGAATCGGAAATAAAACTAAGTACATTGGCTGAACTGGATAAATCAGGGTGCACACTTGAAGCTCATCCTGGGATAATTAATTTCATGAGTAAAGACGTCCAAAACTTGTAACTAAAACTTGTTGCATCGTAATGAAATCGTAGACTCGTTTTTTAAACCCTAAAGACTGCGTTCTTCATGCAATCGCAAAGAAGAATGTAAGTTGTGTTATGTTAAAAATACAATCGAATTGGTTTGCTTCACGCTTCAAGGGTGCCGATGAAAGAGCTTTAATTGCGACACTGGATGAACCTTTAGTTATATCAGCAGAAGGATTCTATCTAGAACCAGGTTCTCCTTATGTTGAGCAATTTAATAGACTTCTCTTAAGAATGATTGCATTTGTGCTCTACGAGAAGTGGAATAAAGATAATGTGCCAAAAATATCGCTTACGGAAAAGAACAGAGAAGCGTTAGATGACTTGTCAGTCAGCTACAACGAACTTTTCGTAATACTTTCAATTGAACTTCTGCTTGGATTTCTAATTTCTGGTATCGTATTTGTTGTGGAAATTGTTGTTGTGCACATTAAATGAAAAAGCGTAGTTGAAAGTAAAGAATAAGCCACTGCCAAGAAAAAAGTTCTATTTTGAACAACGAAACGAAGTTAAATGTACTGCAATAAAACTGCGGTATAATTATTTGATATTGATGAATGTGAATGTTGAAAGCACACTTAGAAAAAAGTTTGGTTGATTCAGAAAAAATTCGGTTGTTCAAACAAATAAACACATTGCTATTTTTCAATCAAATGCTTCGTTGATTCCACTAAATTTTGTACCTAATAAAGCTTGGTTGATTACAATAAATATGTTGGTTGATCCAACCACATATTTGGGTTGATTCAATCAAACACGTTGGCTTATCCAAACAAAAATTTTGTTTTAATCAACAACCATTGTATTAATGGTCGTACAATATGTATGGAAAAAGCCCTTCTTATTAATCAAAACTTTTGATAAGCATCACTTGCAGCATCAGAAAACCGAACTTTTACCAAATCTGACAGGAAGGCTTTTTCCATACATTTGTTTGGGGTTCTTTAATAAATTATGGATTTCTAGGGTATATTGGCTGCGCCGTTGAACTAAACTGCACTCTGTGAATTAAAGGTTGCACTAAATTTCAAACTAATTCGTATTCTGTTTTGATATTTTTAGTGTAGTAAGTGGATGTATTTGGTTGAATCAACCAAATTATCTTGTTGTTTTAACCAAATCATTTTCTAATTAATTGTATATTCCGCTTAACACACTTATTTGGTTGAATTAACTAAACATGCTCAAATAAATGATTACATTGAATTGACCAAATTAATTCGTTTTTTTCTAAATATAAAAAAAATTTTTTTCGAGCTGACCAAATTTTGAAGTTTCAACAAGAAAAGTAGGTTAAACAAACTGGTTTGTTGAATCAGCTTACTAATTTCTCTAAATACAGTTCAATTGTTTTCAGTTTTCAATTTTGATCACGAGTACCAACATGACAGAAGTTTAAAATAAGTTTGGAAAAAATACCTCAAGTGAGCCTATTTTTATTATTATTATTAAGCGTGTTGTCTATTTGTCTATTCTGTGACATAGGTATATTTCAAAACTAATGGAATGTGTATAATTTTATGAGTCTTTATAATATTTTCAGGCATTTTAAGAAGTCTTGTGAAGTGTAAACGGTTTCAAAAGATTTTAAAGAATTTCAAAGAGTGGTCAAACCCTCCTTTAATTCTTAGGCATAAGTATTTTATCAAATCAAAAATCTAATTTTTTACTATAAAAAATAAATTTTCGAGCTGGAAAAGGGAAGGGGAAAGTTATGTCGTTAATTATTGACCATTTGTTCTGTGGGTTCGAAATTTTTGCGAATTTATAATGTGTACAGTTTTCGTAGAAAAATAATAATATAAAATCATATTTTAGAAGAATTATTTTCATGTGAAGTTTTATTTTTAAGTAATAACATCAAGAATTACTTTTTTTTATTTGGTTAAAGGCATACGTTTTAACTATTTTTTCAAGTATTTTGAATCAGATTAGTTTAATTGGGACGGTATTCACAGAATCATTTGCCTCTTAAGTATATTGCTTTTCAAATAAAATAAGATCTAACCCTAATTAAGTCAGAATGTCTTATTTATACGAGCTCAAAAATTTTAAAAATTTTGGATAAGATAAAAGAATAGGGTTTTCCATAAAGTCCACCTGCCATTTTTCAAAGTTTAGCCGAGTACATAAATTCGACTTTCATAAAGAGTAAGATTAATTTTCTGTACAACTACTTTTGTAGTATTTTTTTTAAAGAATTAGGAGGAAAGTATTTTTTCAAATTTTTTCCCTATAGAAGCACAAAAATAACCAAAAATGTCAATGTCAATTTAAATTGTCAACATTTAAATAATTTCCTTACGATTTTTAAAAAAAGAAAAAATTATAAAAAACTGAATTTCTTAAAATTAAAGTTATTTAAAAGAAGATCTACATCATCGCTCCACTGGGAATCGAACCTCAGAACTTATGATTGACGGTCAGGAGTATTTTTTTCAGAAACAATTTAATTTAAATTTTTTTAAATGTATTTCCATCGATTCTGTAAAGGCGTTAAGTTTTTTTCTCTAATTTTTTTCTCTGATGATAATACAGATCCCTTTGAATTATTTAATTAATAATTCTTAAATAATTAGATTAATAATTGATTGACTCGATCCGATTTTGTTAGTCTGATGAACTGAGAATGGGATTCGGCAAGTTTGAAACTTTAACATTTCGCATTCTGATAAATAATGAAATATTTTAGGTTGGAAATGTGACTCTATATTAAAATATAATTATCTCCATTAAGTCTGATTTGGAAGGAATCGACCTATATTCATTATTAATAAATAGGATTCTAAACATTCACTAGCGCTACTATATTTTATTTTTCTATTGATTTTAATTCCATTTATTCCTAAAATATCTTTCTTGCAAATTTTCAAAGTAGTCAGTAATATTGCCTCCTACTCTATCTAGTAATTTATTTATAAGACCTCGTTGACAAACAAGTCTTGGAAAAATCAATAATATTGATCCTTGTTCGCTATTCAAAAAGAACAATATATGAAATACTCTTTTTAACGAATTTGTCTCAAATTTCGAGAAAATTAATTTAATATTTACAAATGAATTCATTACACATGCTTATATAAATTGTTTAAACAATTCATTATGGATTTTAGTAAGTTTCTCATAGAATAGAGTTTGCATGTCGCGGTTTTTCCGATTTCTTAAAATTATTTTTAACTTTTCTCCTAAAGCGAGTTGTCAATCAATCAAATTTAACAGTAATAACTATTCAAGCAATTTATTTTCATTTCTAATAGTATTTTCTTAGAATAATGCTAGAGAGTTGCAGTTTGTTTATAAATATCTTCTATAGCAATATTATACAGTTGCGGCTATTTTTGAAATTTTCCACGTTTTACCAAATTTTCAATGAGATTCAAGTAATAAATAATTAAGTTTAACCTGAATAATTGTTTGAACAATTTATTTAGGGAGAATCATTTTTTAACCGCTTACTTTTTTATGAATATATTCTCCATAAATAAAACAGATTTTAAAAATGTTCTTTAAATTTGCATATGGATCATAAATAATTAATTGTTAAAAATAGGTATTTTTTAATATACATTATTAAGTATTTCACTAAGAACAAAGAGCGCAATACATTAAAATTTGCAGATAAACTGCAATTGTCTAACATTAATATGGAAGAAAATAGTTGGAGTTAGTGCCATGTAAATATCAATTAAGTATTACAAATATAACTGTTGAAAAATTTATTATTATTTATAATAGTAGTCTCTTAGAATAATGCCAGGAAGCTGCATTTTATTCTTATTGTTTTCACTTTTTATCCACTTTTCAACTAGATTGAGGTAATAATTAATTCCGGTTCAAACATTTTATTGTTTGAACAATTACTTTTTCATTATTTTTTATAACATTTTCTTTAAATAATCCTAGAAAATTGCGATTTTTTTCTGTTTCATTTGACTTTTTGTCTACTTTTTACGAAGGCTAAGGTCAAAATGAATGCAATTTAACAAATATATTGGTTCAAACAGATTATTAGTTATAGCTATCTTCTCATATAGTGACGCTAGATAGTTGCGGCTTTTTCTGAAATTTTTCACTTTTTTCAACTTTTGATTTGAAGTGAGGTAATTGTCAATTAAGGTTAATAAGCATAATTGTTTAAACTGTTTTTTTAATTTCTCCGTGGATCACATGCCGGATTCAGCCTGAAAAGTATTGTCCTGAGTGTCAATTTTAAAAATCTTTCTAATTTCAATATTAAAGACTGATGCTTGTAGAAAATTTCAAGGCGCATCTTTTTTTCCTTTTGCGAAAATTTATAGGTTTTGTAGTTTTTGAGATAATCGGTAATAAGTGGATTAATTGAAAACGAAAAATTCCAATCATTTTTCACTTCAACTCGCGCTAATTTAGCCAATTTTCATCATTTCCAGATTTCCCCAATAAAAACTACGTGTTCAAGTCTTCTGAAACTATCTAAGAAAGAAAAACGAGAATATTGTAATAAACACAAAAGTTATTAATTTTTTTTGAGGCAATGCAAAAATCATGAATTTTAACCTTCAAGCGCCTCGTTTA
>NC_046665.1:104132120-104143968 GCF_010883055.1 Belonocnema kinseyi | reverse complement strand
CAGCGAACGACGTGAAGGTCAAGTCAATCTTACAAAAACAAATGCACAACAGTAACTTTTTTTGCCATTTTCTATGAAATTCTACAAATAAAGCATAGAATCAGCGAATTGATTGTTTCTTATAATAGTTGGAAAAGAAGTTTTTTGAGATTACTGAGATTTTTGAGAATATTAATTAAAAAGAAAAATATATTAAAATGAAACAAGGTAGAAAAAGAACTAGAAATGAAGATTCGTGGATTAAAAATAAGAAAAAAATGTTTCAGAAATCAGGTACGATTCGAAACCATCAATACAATGTTTAAATAAATTTTAATCATAAATTTAATATTTTATGACTTTTTTTATTCTTGATTTTTTAAATAATTCTTTTACTGAACTATATATGATATGTAGATAGTCTAAAGTAATTATTTTAAATTTTTAATGACGAAGTTAATAGCATTATTTGTTATTTCTTCAGGGAAAAGAATACATTACAAAGTCTAAAACTAAAAAGACGGTATTGCTAAAGATATTCTAATCCCAGAGAGATCTTTCAAACCTATTGAATCCTGCTCTGGAGAAAAATGTTACCAAAAGTTTTCAAATGTGCAACAAGAAAAAGTACAGATAAATTTTTGGAATCTCGGGAACTATAATGCACAAAATGTGTTTCTCAGAGGATTGTTAAAATGCAAGGATCCTATCCAAACGAATGCAGGTGAAAAACTAGGACGGTTAATTCATTGGATACATTTATTTCCTACTGACGAAGAAAATGTTCCGAATTGTAAGAAATTTTTTTGTGCTTTTCTACGTTTGGGCAAAAGAAGAGTTGAAAATGTTCAATAAAAGATTTTAAATAAGCAACCTTAAAAAAATTTGGCAGGTGGAGTACGCGAAAGTTTTCTTAAATTAACGGAAAATTAAAAAAAAATGATTGAAAAGCATTGCGAATTAATTCCACATCACAGTTCACATTACAAACGAAATTCAACCAACCTAAAATATTTTGATAATCCTTCATTAAATCTTGTAGAACTTTACAAATTATTCGGAAAATATTATAAAGAAAAAACGTGGGCTAAATTGACAATCAGTCAAATCGTTTATTTTAAGTATTTTAACCGAAATGTTGGCTTCAGTTTTAAATTACCCAGAACTGACTTGTGCAATACTTGCTACAAAAACGAGACAAATGGAGAGGTAAACGAAGAAGTAATTAATCACAAAAACAATGCTGAAATTTATTTGAAGTTAAAAAAGCAAATACTCTCTGAAAATAATAGTCTATGCTGTGAATTTGATTTTGCACAGAATTTGCCACTACCAAAAATACTCGTGTCCGCGCAGTTTTACCTACCTTTAGCATGGCTTTTTCTATTTAACGTACATGTAGATACTACGAACCAGAGTCACATGTTCCTTATTCTTGAGGGAATTGTAAAGAAGGGTGCTAACTCTGTTTGCAGTTTTATCAAATACGCGATATTAAAAGAATTTGCTAAAGACAAGTTCAACAGCATAACATTATTTTCAGACTCATGTCCGGGACAAAATAAAAACTACACAGTGTTTCATTTTTTGGTTTTATTTTCCATTTATTTGTAAAGCGAGATTAAATATGTGTTTCCAGTTCGAGGCCATTCCTATTGCCAGTGCGATAGGAATTTTGGAACGTATTCGCAAAAGCTGCAAAAATTAGAACGAATTGAAGAATAGAATAGAAGAAGCTTGAATATGTAGAAATGATTCGCAATGCTCGTTCACCTTCATTCACAATGATCGAGAAGTGTGAAGATCTTCTGCAGGATTTTGAAAAATCTTTCAAAGGGAAAATGCGAATGCCAAAAAATTTCCAAATCAGCAAAGCGTTCGTTTTGCATGTTTTTCCTGATGGAAAAGTGGATGTTTTTGACAACTATGAGTTGCAAAATCCAACCACTTTTTTTCTTTAAACCTACGCTTAAACTAGAAGATGTTTCGAAAAGTCCTCCGCCGTGAATTGGATTAAAAGCTGCCAAAATAAAGGATGTATAAAATCTGTTCCAGTATTTAAGCGCTAAAGGAAAAGAATTTTTCGAATCATATTTTTTAAAAGTACAAACTCAGAATCCAGATGCCGAAGAAACTGAAAAGAGTGACGAAGATGACTAAAAGTAGTTTCTAATAAAATATTGTTTGATTAATTTATTCTTGTTCAATAATATGCATACTATTATATGTTAAATGTTTATTAAATAAATTATTTTAATGATAATATCTGGAGTTACTGTTGTGCATTTGTTTTGGTAAGATTGACTTGACCTTCACGTCGTTCGCTGCAGCGCATACATAGCGGGCCAGGCACGTTTTTGGGCAGCGTTAAGATTACCGCTTGGATTTTAAAACATTCATAATTTTTGAACTATTAATCCAATTGATCTAAAACTTTTCAGAAAACTTCTTTAAACCTTAATGAACAACTTTCTCACTGAAAGCTTTCCGTAGCTTAGAATTCGTTCGCTAAACGAGGCGCTTGAAGGTTAAAATTCATGATTTTTGCATTGCCTCAAAAAAAATTAATAACTTTTTTGTTTATTACAATATGCTCTTTTTCTTTCTTGAATAGTTTTAGAAGACTTAAACACGTACTTTGTATTGGGGAAATCGGGAAATGATGAAAATTGGCTAAATTAGCGCGAGTTGAAGTGAAAAAAGATTGGAATTTTTCGTTTTCAAAAAATCTACTTTTTACCAATTATCTCAAAAACTACAAAACCTATTAATTTTTGCAAGGGGAAAAAAGATGCGCCTTGAAATTCTCTACAAGTATCAGTCTTTAAACTTGAAATTAGAAAGATTTTTAAAATTTTCACTCAGGACAATACTTCTCAAGCTGAATTCGGCCGTGTCCCCTTTTGGTCGCCAGCGGTTCAATTATTTTTCTGAACTTGAATAATAATAATAATAATAATAAAAATGATCTCACTTCGTAAAAAGAGGACGAAAAGGAAATTTTTTGTTGCAAAAAATCAACTATCCAGCAATTATATAGAATAAGATAGTTAAATTTAAAGCGAGGAAATAATCAATTTAAAATAGCAATTAATACTGTTTATAAAAATTATTATTACTCATAAAAATATTTTCTTAAAATAATTCTGGGAAGGTTCATTTTCATTTAAAAGTTTTAGACTTTTTGGCCACTTTTGAATTAGAGAGAGGTAATATTTGACCTAACAAAGAAATTTTATGATTGAAACAATTATTTATTGTTATTTTTTGAAAAATTCAGTTTGATAAATCCTCAAAAGTTGCGATTTATCTTAATTATTTTACTTTTTGTCAATTTTTCGCTCAGTCGAAGACAAAACTAGTGCAACTTAACAAACATAACGGTTTAAACAAGATATTATTTATTAAAAGTATCTTTTCTTATAATCTTGCTACATAATTGCGGCTTTTTCTGAAATTTTTTACTTTTGTCAACTTATAACTTAGAGTGAGGTAATAATTAATTGAAGTTAGAAAAGTTGATTGTTTAAACAATTTTTAAATGCTAAAAATTTGTTACTTTTTTTTAATTTTCTACTTTGTCTTTTCAATTATGAAAGAATAATAAATGAACAATGGAGATAATTATTTTTGAACAATGTCTTGCTTTTTTGTGAATACATTTTTCCGAAATAAAATATATTTGTTAAATATTCTTCAAATTTTCTGTATAGTTCACATTAAATGTAAATTTTTCTTCAACTAGTTACTAAGAGCCTTTTTGTTTCAATGAATATTAATATTTGTAACTCCTCCCTTACTAAAAAAGCACAAAAAATCTAGAAACAATTACGTTTGTTAACTTGAATAATAATCATCTCACTAGGTAAAAAGTAGATAAAAAGTAAAAAATTTCATAAAAAGCACAACTATCTAGCATTAATATAGAAGTACACAGTTATACACAACAATAATTTATTTAACTAATTATTTTTGATAAATTGCACGAATTACTCTACTAGTTATCTTGCTCTAAGTGAAAAGTTGATAAAAAGGTAAAAGTTTCAGAAAAAACCCTCAGCCATCTAGCAATGCTGTAAAAGAAGGTAATTTTAAACAATAATGTGTTGTTTAAACGAACATTTTTGTTGACGTTCAAAATTTCACTATTTTTCACTATTATTTCACTAGCTCTGAATAAAAATTTGACAAAAAATGCAAAGTTTAAGATAAAAAGCGCAACTATCTAGCATTGCTAATTGCTATAGACGAAAATAGTTATAAACAATAATAATGTAATTAAACAATTATGTTTACTGAATTTTATTTCTTATTGCCACACGCTGAGTGAAAAATTGACAAAAAATAAATGTTTAAAAAAGAAAACCGCAACTTTCTAACATTATTAAAAGAAAATATTAATAAAAGTGATAGAACATTTTTAAACAATTATGTTTTTCTGATTGAATTAGTTATTACCTCACTTTCATTGAAAAATAGACCAAAAGTGGAAATTTTAAGGAAAAACTACATATTTCTAGCATTATGCTAATAGAATATTATTATAAATAATAATACAACGTTTAATTTATAGGAAATTATTTAAACAATTATTTTTATTCATTTTAATCGATTGCTGTCGTCTAACAGAAAACTTACAAATAAGTTAAAAACCTCGGAAAACCACGGTTTCCTATGTATATTCAAAAGATTAAAATACTAAAATCAATAATAAATTGTTTAAATAATTTATTTTAACATCTCATCGTAAGCATAAAATAGTATTTCATGTATAAAAAAATTTTGATTTCAAAAACCACAAAAAATCACAATAAGCGCCAAGAACTTGCAAAATCCAAATTTTTACTCATAGTGTTTTTGGGACCCTATAAAACAGACTCATAATGGTGATATCATAAAAATTATTACTTATTTGTATTCTATAGCTAATTGTGAAGAGAAATGTTGAGTTTTACTTCATTCACCTAATATTGGTTCCGAATGAAATAAATTTTTTTTAATGGGAAATACGTGTTAAACTTCGTGGGGTCTGCAACACCTTTAAATAACATTTTAAAAATGCATTTATTTTTTTGTAAATTTAACAAATTTTGAGGGCGATATGCATGAAAATTTGGAAAAAAAAATTTGGACCACCCACTGTGGCCCCAATCTGAGCCTGATGCTAAATATGTATCAAAGTTGTTGTCAATTTTTGTTTCAGTCGTCTAATTTGTTTATTTATCTTCGTTCAATTTAAATGAGATACAACAAATTGATAACAGAACCCGTTGAGTTGGCATCTGCTATCATAAAAAATATAAATTATTTTGATATTTTTTATACATTTTTCGAAGTTTTTCTGAACGCGAATTGAAAAAAGTGTGTGTGGGGGGGGGGGGAGAAATCGCCTAAAGTAAATTGATTCGAATTGGTTTCCAATAGCATGTAATCGTGAATTTCTTCGGCATCAGCACCCACCATTTTACCTTAGATACGTCATTATGTTGCTCGCCGCCTAATACTTAGGTCGATAGGTGATATAATTTCAGAATTATTGGTCTTGCACAACGGGTGATCTTGTAAGATTTCACATCATCACGTGAAAGTATAAACCTGGGTGTCTTTAAAAAATGCAATTTTTTCATCGCGCAGGCCCTAAGCTTGTCGCAAATTTTGAAAAATTAATTTTTATGGTTTATTTAAAAAAAAAAAGTTTAAACCGTGATGTTTGGACCAATATAATAACAGTGGATTCTCACAAAGTGCCCGGCGCTAGGGACCGAGAACCTCTCTAAGTACCTGCATGCTTAAGCCCCGCCCCTAGAGCTTGGCGGGAAATACCTCTTAGACCCATTGGCGGATTATTTGATTATCGCCTCGCGCATGCGCATCTAATAACAACATCAAATCGTTAATCGAGTTTGGAGGTGGTGGAAGGGAGAGGCACTTGGCGAAAAGGGCACTTAGTGGAGAAGGCACTTTGTGAGAGTCAACTTTATAACTAATAATTAATGGTTATTTCCGTAAAAGCAAGAAATGTTTTGAAAAAACAGGGCAGACTGGGCCCCAGGAATGCCGTTTAAAATTTGTTGTTAAATATTTTTAAAAAAGCAATAATTTTTTCACTAAGTTTTTTAGGACACCCTAGTACCTATACAGCATATACACTGACGAGAACCTTACCTACAACCTCACCTGCTTGTATTGAGTCATTTCCTTTCTAAAATCATGTAGGCACTTTGCTGTGCGAAAAAAATCTATCATTAATAATATCATTACCACAGTCTCGTCCCAGAGTTATTTAATGGCGACGCTGAAAAGGAAGGAAATAATAAATTATAAAGAGACGTTCACTGTCAAGGCTAATTTTTGGGCATGCTATGTGCAATTTACGAGTTAGGTATCATTTGATATTTTATTCATTCAGAAATCCAACGACTTCTGCTTTTTTAAGAATTCTGATTTTTAATGAGCAATTTCGACATTTGATGAGCTTAAATTTTATTCATTTACCAAACCGGAAATTTGAAAGCAACACTACATCTCATATAAGTTTCTAGGATATTTGGGGCATTATGGAAATTAGTGGCGAAATTTGAAGTTAAATAATCATTAAGCATTCAGGAACAGTACGTAAAACACGTGAGACCTAAAGTGGGGTGGGGGAGAGGTCGAGATATTTTGATACGATTTGTTCTTCATTTATGTACGTAATTTTTGCAAATTGTAAAACACTTTTAACAACAAATTTTTAAATATAAATTTTATGATTCGGTTGCAAATTTAATAATTTTCTTAGAAAGACATCCTGTTTGATTGCGAATTCGACTTTTTTGTTAAAAATTCGCCTGTTTGAATGAAAATTCATCTCTTTTCGTAGAACGCTTTTTTGAAAATTTATCTTTTTTCCTAAAAATTCAGCTGTTTGAGTAGAATTTTCATTGTTCTTGAACAAAAATAAAACTTTTTGATTGAAAATTTAACATCCTTTTACAACGTTGTACGCTTTGGTTAAATATTCTATTATTTGACATAAAATTAATTTATTGTTCACAATTATCATTTTGGTGTTGGAAAGGGAACTGAAATCTTCTTTTGTTGGAAATTTCACTATTTCTTTTAGCTTTTTTATTCTTGAAATTCATCTGTTTTAGAAAAAATTTCATCTTCCTTGGATAAAAATGGAACTGTTTAGTTGAAAATTCAACTCTTTTTTAAAGTTTGTCTTTTCGATTTTAAAATTCAACCCCTTTAGTTCAAATCTAATTTTTCTTGGATAAAAATGTTACTGTTTGGTTAAAACTTTAAGAATTTCGTACCAAATTTACTTTTTGTTTAAAATTTAAATTTTGGCGTTGAAAAATGAACTGAAATCTTTTTGGATGAAAATTCAACATTAAAACAATTTTGCCTTTTTTTATTAAAAATTCATCTATTTTACTATAATCATTATCTTTCCTGGATAAAAATGCAACTATTTGATAAAGAATTCAATTTTTTGTAAAAATGTATCCTTTTTGGTAAAAAAAATTCGTCTTTTTGAATTGAAAAATTCATTTTTTCGTAGAAACTTATTTCTGTTGAAGAATTCATATCTTGATCGTAAGAAGTCCACTGGAATCTTTTTTAACATAAAATTCAACTTTTTTTAAAAGATTTTAATCTTTAGTCAAAAAATCTTCGCTTTGGTTGAAAATTTAAATTTCGTGGTAAATTAATTTTTTGCTGAAACGCTAAATTTTTGGTTTCAAAATTAAATTGTTTTAGAGAGAATTCGTCTTCTGGCTATGAGATTTCATAGCTTAAATAATTTTTATTTAATTCTTGAGTAAAAAATGTGTTTTTTTAAATTTGTTTTTATAGTTTAATTTTTTTGTACAATTTTGATCTTTTTTATTAAAATATAAACTATTACACATTTTTGCTGGGAATTTATCTTTTTAGGGTGAAAATTCAACTATTCTGTTAAAAGTTTAATTATTTTTTTGAAAATTCAAGTATTTTTTTATAAAATCTATCGTTTATAGTAAAAAGAACATTTTTTTGTGTTTTCTTCTTCATTTAAAAGGTTCTATGTTAAAAGTAGTACAAGATAAAAATGCTGGTATTTGACTATTAATGATAAAGGCTATTTAAATGTGATATAATAAAAAAAATTTAATTAAAATAATTTGGAGAATATCAGTTCTAAAACTCTTAGAATTGTGCAGTTCTCAATTGCAAGTGTTCCATTGCAAATACAAAAAATATAAATTTTAATACGACATTTTCAATGGTATGCCCTCAAAATGAAGCTGTTTCAGATTTTACCACTGGTACCATTGCCAGATGGAAATTGTTCCAAATTAAAAAATTCCAAATTAGAACTTTTCCATTCAAATAATAGCACAATTTTATGTGATTAGTGCAAAATATATTGGCATTTCTATTAAGAAGAATTTCCAATTAAAAGATTAATTTTCTACTAAAAATTATCTTTTGAGCAAATTAATTAATTTTCAATCCTATCGTTTTTTCGATTTAATTTTTTAACTTAAAAAGATCATTCTTAAACAAAAAATTTCAATCAAAGGGATAAATTTTCAATCGTAAACATTATTTTTCTACAAAATACATTAATTTTTAACCAAAAAATTAAATTTTTATCAAAAAAGTTGAATTTATAACCAAAAAGATGAATTTTCAGCCAAACAGATTAATTTTCTACCAGAAAAAGACGATTTTCTAACCAGAAGAATGAATTTTCAACTGCGAAGACTAATTTTCAACCAAAAACTTAACTTTTGTCAGAATACAATAATTTTCAGTCAAATAGTTTAAATATTCAACTGAAAAATATAATTTTTAAAGCAAAAATGGAATAAACTAAAAACATTAAATTATTACCAAAAAAGACGCACTTTTAACCAAAAAGATGAATTCTCCACTGCAAACATTAATTTTCTACAAAATACAGGGATTATTATTCAAATAGTTGAATTTTTGACTGAAGAATATCAATTTTGAATCAAAAAGTGAATATGTTAATTTTCAGTCATTGAAATTATCTTCAATTATCTTTCAGTCATTGAAATTATCTTGTCTTCAGCGAAGAAGTTTCATCACAGTAGTTCACTTTTCAACCAAATGTCGAATAATTAAATTTGCATTTAAAAATAAATAATGTTCAATTAAACAAAGAACGAGTTTTTAACAAAATATTGTAACCAAGAAGATTATTTTCCACCCCAAAAACACTAAATTAACAGTATAAAAGAATTTTCTAATAAAAAAGATCAATTTTGAACTAAAAATAGAACAGTTAAATTGCAGTAACAACTCTAACTTTTAACACACAATAAAACATTTGGATTTTCTTAATATTTCTATTTTCATATGTTTATATTTTATTTAATCTTTTTCCTGATTTTATTCTTTAAAATTGTCAATTTATTGTAAAATTTGGTTTAAAAATCGCGCGCTTTACAATACTTCAGGTTCCGGTTTAATCGTAGCCAATCAAAACAGTGGGAAGTTGTGGCAGAACTCTACTTAGAGGATCTCTAATAAAACGGTCTTAGTTCCGGTAATGCGGAGTATGATTGGCGCGAAAATTAAAAATAGAAATGAAATATTATTAAAGCACGTGATTTTGGTGGATTCTGAAATTATCGAACATTGTTCATATCCCTAGGGCTTATAGCAAATATAACATTCTTTACTTCCCATGGGGCCTTATCATAAAGCATAATTTCAAAGTTAAAAAAAATTAAGTGTATAATAATGATGACTGAGCTTCACTTATTTTTTTGTCCAAAAATTAGTTTTTACAATAAATTAATTTGCCTAATCAGAATAAAAAAATGAGGAAAACGTTTACTTAATATCCATAAACATGTATAATTATTATTAACATTATTTATTTATTTGAATAATTAACTCGTAGTGTAAAAAATCCTCAAGCAAGAAACTAAGTTGATGAGAATTTTAGTTGTAAAGGAATTATGTTTTAAAACATTGAAACAGTGTTAGTATTGAATGGAATTTTCTGCTTACCAGTTGTTGTATTCAAATTATATTTTTAGTGTAGCTCAAATTATTCCAAGTAGGCCACCATAAATCAAGTCCTTTTTTTCGTTAGATAATTTCAGAATCCATAAAAATTACTGGCTTAAAGAATATGTGACTTCTTTCTTAAATTTCGCACCTATCATATTCCGCATCATGGAACAGACACACAGCGCCATCTTCTTCTGACTTACTGACTTTACTAAATTCAAATCGATCGGAAACAGATACTTGAAAACTGACTGAAATTCGTTTAGGGTAAATGAAATTTCTGTTACATGCAGATTATGTAAATTCGGTGAATTTAGAAATAGTTTACACACAAATCAGAAAACATAAAATATATGACAAATAAAAATTAAGTAATAAAAATTATGGTAAATATAAATTCGGATGAATAAAATCTAGAATAAATCCAATTTAGATTAAATAAAAATTGTTGAAAAATGGAAATTCGGTAACATGAAAATAAAGTGATACTAAAATTAGGACAAATAATAAGACAAACAGAAATTCCGGTAAATAAAATTTAGGCTAAGTGGAAATTAGTGCCTTTAAAAATTCTGGTAAATAAAAATTCTGACAAACGAAAATTATGTACAATAAAAATTCGACAGCATAAAATTTATGTAAAAGGCTTCATCGGGTAAATAGAAATTAGACTAAGTAATAATTACTATTAATAAAAATTTCGCTCAGTGGTTTTTAGGTAACTTGATTTTCACTCAAAGGAAATTTATTTAAACTAAAATTTGAGGAATATTAATGCGCATCTTGCTGAAAAAAGGTATATAGTGGCTTCCAAAGGAGCACAGCAAAAACTGGGGTTTCCATTAGAACCCATTTTTGGTCCCAAAGGAGCTGCAACAAAAATGAACCCCACCTGCTTAAAAGAAACTCAGAACGATGAATAAGCTTTAAATGATACCTCAGTTGGTGTTCTATATGTCCACTTCGACATTTTCAGGTTATGTAGCAAAGTTGTAAACATAAAGGCACATCCATATGCAAGAAACTTTTCATCTCAAGCCATCAGCCGGTCACTTTAAATCGATCCCTACCGTGCCAGCCGTACTCTAAAGGAACACTTTTTACACTCTATAGGTATCTATTGGAACTCAAGTTCGAAATGAGACGAAATTTTATTTGAGCCGCAACTTTAGTGACCCACCAGTTTTTTCTGTGACAGTACTTTGAAGGAGCTATCATTGCCATTGACCAGAATTTAACTCTCACTCCTGATACACTACAAAGTTCAATAATTTCCGGGCAGACTTTTACGATGTCGGAATTTTCAATAGGGTCCATTTATGAGCAGTAGGGGATTTTTGAAAGGAGTGCAACGCTGTAAACGAACCGCATCAATTTCACAGAGTTTTCCATTAGATCTTTAATCCGCGGCGATTCGGAAGCTAGTTTATATACGAGGGTGAATCAAATATTAACCGGAATTCTTTTTTAATATTTATTTATTTATAAAACAATACAAAAATACTATTAATTATTTTTCTACATAGTCTCCTTTACGCTCTACACATTTTTTCCAGCGGTTTGCAAGCTTATTAATTCCTTGCTCGTAGAAACTTTGAGGTCGAGTCATCAACCAATTGCGCACGAATTCCTCAACATCTTGATCGTTGTCAAATCGCAATCCTCCAAGTGCATCTTTCATGGGCGCAAACAAATGATAGTCACAGGGTGACATATCTGGGCTGTATGGAGGATGCTCAAGGGTTTTCCAATGCATATCCTCCAGTTTTTGTTTCATTTCACCCGCCGTATGTGGCCTGGCATTGTCATGAAGAAGGATGACGTTTCTGATGGGGTTACCGCGTCTTTT
>NC_046665.1:104111679-104132020 GCF_010883055.1 Belonocnema kinseyi | reverse complement strand
ATTATGACTCACATTTTCCACACTTTCTCGTCCACTCTTAAACTTTTTGGCCCAATCAAACACTTGAGTTTTAGACAGAGTATCATCCCCATACTGATCCTTTAATCGAGTCGAAATTTCGCACGGTTTAACGCCTTCTTTAGTTAAAAACTTTATTATAACCCGTTGTGCAACGGACGCTGGAACCTGTTGCTCATTCATAGCTGTACTGGCGAATTGACTGAGTCAAACAGCTCACCAAGCGTTTTACCCACTCCTAATACACTACATTACAAGAACCTACACTGTGAGAGTGCTTGCGATTGGCTAAGAAAAGTATTTGTAAAATTTCGGTTTATATTTGATCCACCCTCGTAAAGGGCATTTGAAAAATTGCAGGGCGATTTCATTAAATTTGCTACGGTCATCCCCTCCTCCTTCAAACGACCACCCTCTTTTAATTCTATCTCTCTTTTTTATACTGCGCACTTTTCGTACACGCTACCTCGTCGGATGAACAAACCTGGAATCGTATAAATCCCACGATCGTGAAATTTACTGCCGTGAATCAGGTTTTCTATTGTACAGGCACTGGACTTATCACACGCAAACTCGCAAATCTCCCTACATCTACAGTACCAGTGTTCAGGCGCAGGGATGTCATTTTATTTTTTCAGACGCTTAAAACCTAGATTCAATTTTCAAAGTTGGTTAAAGTCGACTGTTTAAATCTGTTACTCGTATCTAAAATATATATAAACAGTGACGAAGGTTTCCCAACTTGTTTCTCGATCCCTCAATCTTAACCCTAAATCTAAATTTTTCAACCTTATGTCCCAAAGGCCCTGAGGCCCAGTAAAAACAAGTCCTAAGAATATAAAATTCCTATTTAGAAAAATTTCCTCTTGTGTAAGAAGAATGCTTCCGAACACGAATAGAATTTTCTCTAAAATTTAAGGTGAAAGGAATTTCATTTGTCTTAAAAAAAATGCTTTGCAGCGAACATTATTCTTTGCGTAAAACTTCTTGTAATCGTATAGCCAAATAATTATGTTCGTGTAAAAAAGATATTCAAGTATTGAAAAATAAAACAGATAAGACGAGGAAGAATTTGTTTCAAGACAACTTTTTCTCTGAGCTTCTAGAATATAAGGCCTAAAAATAGAGTCGCCGAATAAGAGCCAGTAACGTTCAAACCCGTAAATGAAAAAAGTAAGGCCCAAAAGATATGAAGTTCAAAATCATAAAACTAAAATATACATTCATTTTACTTTCTCCCTCCATAATTTTCCCAAGAGTTAAGTTTTAGGGCTATACTTTGGAATTATTTTATTTCTAAATAAATGCCCATCTTTCCTAAGGATACAAACATAAAGCAAAAAAATATGCGGCACTTAGCCACATTTTTTTCAAAGAAATCGATATTCGACACTGTTCTTTCGTATTGACGTCATAAGCAGAAGAGGATAGAATACCACAGTTAAAAACGAGAACTCAAAGGTTGTAGGGGTATAAGAAATGTTTACTTTGATCCACGAAGGAATAATAAGGAGACCCAACTCCGTTTCCCCACTTGGCAATAGAAACATTACCGTAAGTGGTATGCTCATTACAGGAAGATCTTAAATTGTCGTGCGCAGGTGCGCAGGTGTGCAGTAGTCCTCTTCCTATACATGGAAAAGTGTGCAAGTGAGAAAGTTTGTCAAATTGACGTAAGTTAGAGAGGTTTTGTTCGTTTGTTTTGATGTAGGTGGAAAGAATTTTTTGTTCTAAGCCATGAGGTGATAATGCGCGTTTGTGGTGCAAGTTACACGCCGAAGAAGGCGAATACACTTCGCTTTTTTAAAGCCCTCACTGGTAACTATGAATTAAAAAAAAATCTATTTCTAAATTATAATCCGAAAGCTTAACAAAGGACCCTTGAGTGTCGGCTACTCTATTGATATAGCCTCTCTGCTTGTTATTTATGATCTTATTTTTATTTCAATTTCGAAAAGGACATTTTAAATCCTTTATAACATGTGAGCGAGCTACCTGTACTTTTAAATTTATCTACCTGAGTGCCTGCGGAGAATTTTTCAGAGCTTCTCAGACCCTTGAGAGTATGCTGATCAACAAAAGAACCGAACCTCTAACTTACGTCAATTTCACAAACTTTCTCACTCGCACACTTTTCCATGTACAGAAGGAGGACAACTGCGCACCTGCGCACGAAAATTGAAGATCATTCTGTATTGTGCCTACCACTTACGGTAATGTTTCTATTGCCAGTTTCAAATGGCTTCCCACTGGCAGTTGGCTCTCCTTATTACTCCTTCGTGCTTTGATCTTTGTTTTCCTTTCATTGTGTAAATTTTTTGCTTCAAGGGAGACAATAGTCAATCAATTTGGTTCAAAGTTTTAACAAAATACGTTTAACAAGATTCCTATATATTTCAAACCATGATGATCGTTAATGAAGGCCTATTTCAAATCAACATCTTGCTGAAAGGTCTTTTTCGACCAAAGTGTTTACTTCTTTCACTCTCTAATGAAATTCGTGGATTTTAAGGAATTTACGGTACTTGCGGAATTCGTGAAATGAAGGAATTCCAGAAATTTGTGAAATTCGCCTAAGAATGGAATTCACATAATTCAAGGAAATCAAGGAATTTACAGAATTCATGAGATTCATGGAATTCATGAAATTCATTGAATTCGCGGAATTCATGAAATTCAGTAAATTCATGGAATTTATGAAATTAAGTGAATTAACGGAATGTATAGAATTTTTGGAATTCGAGAAATTGCCTAAATTTACTGAAATCATAAAATTCGAGGAAATCGAAGAATTTACTTAATTCAATAAATTCGTAGAAATCACGATACATGGAATTCACAGAATTCAGAGAAATAAAGGAATTCACAAAGTTCAAGAAATTAACGGAATTCACAGAGTTCATATAATGCATGGAATTTATGAAATTCACAGAATTCGTGAAATTCATGTAATTGAATAAATTCGCGAAACTTATGGTTTTCACAGAATTCATGAACTTGACATAACTCTCGAATTTCGCGCAATTCATGAAATTTAAGGAATTCGCGGAATTCATAGAATTCACGAAATTCATGCAGTTCGCAGAAAGGATAGAATTTACTGCACTTATGGAATTCAAGGAATTCACTGAATTCATGCAGATCACAGAAATAATGTAATTTACTGCACTTATGGAATTCACGGAATTCATGGAACTGAAGGAAGTTATGGAATTCACAGAACTAATAGTCAATTCCGTGAATTTCGTAAATTACGTGAATTTCTTAAGTTTCGTAAGTTTCGCGAATTCTGTGAAATTTATGAATTGTGAATTCCTTTAATTCGTAAATTCCAAGAATTCTGCGAATTACTTAAATTTCTTGAATACGCACGCTATATACGACACATTAACAGAAGCTTTGGCTTTGCAGGAAAATTTTCTATCCACCCGTAAATATGATACAGAAGTATCACCAAGTAATCGACTTGTATTTTGACATTCCAATACATAGAAACTACAACTTTATGTACTTATGTTAACTTGTATTTTTGACATAAACTTTCCATGCATTTAGTGGAAGTTTCCAACATAATTTTTTAACAGTGTAGCCTATCTATGCCTTCAAGAGTTGTTCATGACTATTTTGTATGCAGTGTAAGTGTTTATATGGTTCGCTTACTAAATTATGTGACTGTATTAACTAATTTTCCCTTCACTGTAAATTGTAATTGTGTAATTGGGTATATAATAAATGAGATTTTATAAAAATGTTGCTGATATTTACTTTAAATCAGTTTCATGGTTTCTCGCTAATTTAGCACAAAAAAAGTAAATACTAATAATTTCAATCATTGTTACTATATGCTTAAGTCTCCACAGCCAGGATTTTTTCGTGTTCAAGAAATAAATTATTATCATAACTGATTGTTTTGTGAAAATCATCGAAACTAATCCTCCTCTATATCTCTTATAACGTGATCGGTAATAAAAAAACTTGGTTTTATTATTGCAAATCACAATAGAAATAACATTAAATACTTCAAAAATGCCTGAAGCACGCCCAGTGTCCACTAGGGTTGTTCAAATTTTTTTCAAATTTTCGTCCCTAATATTGCTTCCAAGTTTCTGACGCTTCTGTAAATTTTATTCATAATTATCAATATGAGGTGAACCAAGTTGAAACTTAAAACTTTTCTTTACAATCTACCATAGAATATGATGTTAAAATAATGAATTCAAGCTTACTAAGATAATTTTCTTAATAAACTATTATTATTCATAATAATATTATTTATAATAATATTCTTTTTGATAATGCTAGAAAATTGCACCTTTAAATGAAATATTCCAATTTTTGTCTACTTTTCATTTAAGGCGAGGTAATAATTAATGCAATTTAACAAAAGTAATTGTTGGCACAAATTGTTATTGTTTATAACATTCTCCTCCTACATTAATATTCTGTACGGTTTTTATGACGTTTTTATCTTTTTGTCCTTTTTTTACTCAATAATATAATAATTAGTGCAGGTTAACGATTATAATTCTTTAAACAATTTGTTATTGTTCACAACTATCTTCGCTTGGAGTATGAGACCCTTAAAATTCTGCAACGCTCTTGGAAATTTGCAAAGCAATCATGTAAAATTTGTATCCACTCTACCTGAACACATGTTCACAAGGCCATGTTGCCGTATAACAAGCCTTTCAGCGAAATGAATAATATCGATCGCTGCTCACTCTTCCAAAAGGCAGAAATAAATAAAAGAATTATCTTTTTTGTTGATTTATGTGGAATCTTTAGAGAATCCAAATATAAAAAGATAAAGTTACAACATATTTTCTTTCTTTAAACTAAACAAGTTTTTATAAAAAATCACTTATTTATCAAGGCAAGCATATCTTGATTAAAAAGAAATTTAAAAATAAGATAGTTGGAATATAATCAATCACTAAAAAAATTATTTAAAATGAGAATGTATTCTAAGCTAAATTTGCAGTTTTTAACCTGATGTTTGAGAGAATAGAAAATAAACTTCAATATTTATTTAAACTATTATGCTTTAATCTATAAACCAAATTCCTATTTATCACAGAGTGTTTCCTTATAATCACATTTTTCCAGAATTTAAAATCCAATTTGTCATTTAAAATATCTACTGCAGAAATTCAGCTTAAGCATGCATCACTTTTTGTTGAAAATGGTATTATTTAAATCAAAAATTATTATTTTACTGTTCCTTTCGGTTTGAAAATTCGTTTTTCAGTAAAAAATGTGACTCTGTAGTTAAGAATTACTTTTTTTGTTCAAAATTGACATTTTCGATATTAAAATTTACATTTTCGAGATTAAAATTTACATTTTTCAGTCGAAAATTTAAGTATTTGGTTGACAATAAATGTATTTTGTTGAAAATTCGTATTTATTGGTAGAAAATTAATCCTCTTGGTTAAAAATACAACTATTTATTTGAAAATTTATGTATTGAGCTGAAAATTGGTTGTTTTTTTGTTGTTAAATTCTATTGGATATAATTTAAAATTAATTTTTTTTGTAATCTCTACTATTACATTTTTTGTTCAAAATTAATCTTTTCAGATCGAAAATTCAAGAAACGGGTTAAGAGTTAAATTTTAAGGGATAAATTTTTTAAAATTATTTTACATTACAATAGGATTTCTGTTTATGTTTGTTCGTTTTGGTCCAAATTTGGTCGTTGGATTCTTGTTTTTTCAACCGAATTTGCATCAATTTGATTATTGGACATTAAATAGGATTTTCAATTTGGTTTAAATCTAATTTAAATTTTTTCAATTTTTATTTAGCTGACTTGGACTGGAGGTCATTTCTATAATATTATGTTTTTTAATCAGATAAGAATTAAACATGGTTCTGAGGTGTTCAAAAAGGTTAAATTATGGTGTGGTATCAATCAAAAATTAAGAGGCAGTATTCTATAAAATAAATTAAATAATATATTAATTATTTATAATAAATACTTGATTAAATTTAAATTTTTCCGAAAAAATTAAGTTTTTGGTCTTTGAAAACGCTACCTTTAAGTTTCTTTCTTTTGGTGAAAAATACTTTCATAAATATTCTTTCATTAAAAAAATTGTTTAGAGATTCCGCTAGACTTAATACTTATTTAGGAATTGAAAATTCTTTTACCCATAGAAAATATTTGTCATTTATTAGGAAATAACCCCTAAATTTTATTAAGCAAGCGATTTTGTTTAACTATATCATCGGGCTTAGAGTACCAAAACTTGTGGTACTATTGATGATGAATTCAGATAATAATGGATGTCTTAAGATTCTTCTTTTGTTTTGCAGATTCCGTTAAAACGTGAGCAATTAATTCGTTTACAGCTTTCTGCATATTCTTGTCTCCTTTTCGGTCAGCTTTTTGTTTCTTCTCTTTATTTTTAGTCACAATTTCTTCATGTTCACCTCCAGTTTTCTTCCATTTTTGCTTCTCAGCTTCTAAATTATCATCTGGAACGAGAACAGATTTAACAGGAACTGATGCTTCATCAGTATCTGAAGCTTTAGCAGCATGTGAAGCTTTATCAGTAATTAAAGCTTTATTAGTAATTTAAGCTTTATCAGCAACAGAAACTTTATCAGAAACTGAAGTTTCAACACGTTCCAAATCTTCAATTTGAACAAATCTGCAGGAATTATTTCAAACTGGACCGCAGTTCCAACTAAAACAGAATTTTTCAGCAATTATTACAGCTGAGCTTTTGTCTTTGTCAGTTAACTTTTCTGCCCATAATCAACATTAACCTTCGACACGGAATTTTTAAGAATGCTAACTATAGCTGATCCAGAAATAGAAGCTGCCACTGAAGATTTATTTACAACTGCAACTTCATCTCCAACTCCAACTTCAACTCCAATTACAATCTTCTTGTCAATTTTTTTTTCTCTTAAAGAAATCATTGTGGTGTTGATTTCCTTTTTCATTTCATCCTCCATCAACAATTACTAGGAAACTTCTTGGTGGGATCGAGAATTCAAGTTACATTTCGGCTTATTCTTTTGCTTCCGCATCCTCTTTTTCTTTTTTTCTTTCTGCTCATTCTTCTTTCGCTTGCGAGATTTTTTTTGTGTCTCTCCTTTTCTCGTATCCCTTTTTCGATACCGGCAGCAACTTCATCCTGGATGGCCAGGTTCAGGTATTTTTTCTTGGCTACATTTTCCTGTTCCTTGACAACTTTTAAGAGTTATGTTACGTTGGGAGCAATATTTTTGGAACTGACAGGGCCACTTGAAGATGTGGAATTGGGAAAACTGTCATTGTCGGTGTCATCGTTGCTTTCCACAAGTTCACCTTCCTCGAGATTTTTCTTTGGTCTAATGAGAAGTCTGTGATCGTTTTCGTCGTTGATCCTTTCGGGAAGAGGGGTTTTCAACGTACTAGTATGTTTTATTTTAAGATCTGTCAAGTTTAGAGTAACTTTTTTCATCTACTTTTTGAACCTCGGCACAGTAGGCATGTCCAAGCGTAGTATTCTTCTCACTGTCCAGAAAATCAGATTCATCTGATTTCTGGATTTCTTTTATTTCAAATCATTTTTTCATATTTTATATCGATGACGTGGAAAACTTGATGGATCTCTTTTCTTTGACGATTTGAGCTTTTTTGAATTTTAAAGCAGTTATTTCAAAATTTTCCAGAATAAAATATCGTTAATCCTGTTCATGTAGGTTCTCTTCATTCTTTGAGCCACATAAAAGTGGGACTGAATGATTCTAAAACCCGTGAACCCCGTTTGGCGATGATGCAATTGGACCAGGAACCATCCATCCAAGCTTTGTTCTTAAAATAGTTGGTGTGTCATTTGAAGGTTTCCCTCCTTTCCATATTTTTTTAATGTCTGCTTTCTTGTAAACTAGGCATGATTCGAGAGTGTGAGATTCATAGTTGCAAACTGGAAAAGATTTCAGATCATTGACCTTTCAACCTTCAACCTCTCTCATACATTTTTCTATTGACAAATTTTGACCAGAAAAAGTAAACAAATTTTAAGTCGATGAAGAAATTCTCGACAACCTTTAGCCATTTTTCGGGCATTTTTTGAAGTCGTCCAAGTCTTTCAATTTTTGGACTTTAAAATCTTTTTATCTGTCGCAATTATTTCTTGAAACAACAAGTTCTCGTTTTCCATAAATTTAGTTCCAAATTGCAATATTCTCATCCGCAATCTTGGATATGTCTAATAACATTTCGTCTTTTGATCTTTCTTCTCTAGTAAAACTTTTTTCTGACCATGATATGAATGGTGGTCAATGTAGCATCGAAAATCCATGAAAATTTCCCAATTCTCTTCTGATTGTTTGAGGGGGCAACATCTGATTTACATTTCTTGTTAAATCTTCGACTCCAATATTCGGTTAAAATTTTTAATTGTTAGAGACGCTTTTACAATAGCTGCGCCTTGCTTCGCAAATGCTTCTTCTTGATTCATCAGCATTTCTTTACTTGACAGACGCTTCTGCTTAATTGCGAGTTCTTTTTTTTACTAAACTTAGTTTTTTTCTTTTGCTTTAATAGCATCTTTAAATACGGAACATTCAAATATTAAATCGTTGATTTCCATATCCGAGACTAAAATGTTTTTTTGACAGGTTATAACACCCTCCTGTCCGATGACAAAATATTTCTTAATTTCTTATTGCTTATGAGATTCAACTTAATTTCTTGAAGCAGATTTATGTAAAAAATATAATTTATTATTATTTCACGTTAAACTTCACCCAATCTTGCAGCCAATTATTCTGTCCATGTATGAAATATATTCAAGTGAAATGACAAAAGTAAGGCCCTCAAAATACGGCCAACGAAAAACGAAATTGAGCACTTCAGAACAAATTGAAATTGACGGCCTTGATTTTTTAAAATTGCATTACGTAATTGAAAAAGAATGAATTATTTAACCAAATGGTAGATAAAATCTAGGATATAAGGTTACAAGTACTGAGAGGAAATTACTTACTTTCCAGAACCTAACAAATGCAAACAAGAAGAAAGAAATTGGCAGCACTCAGCTACATTTTGTACAACATAATCAATATTTTATACTCTTTTTGCGTTAAGAGATCATAACCAGAGCAGGATAAAAAAAAACCACAGTTGAAAACGAGACCCCAGAAGTAGCAAGCGCATTAGAATTTTCCATTTTACATTCCTGCGATTTTTAAACATCCAAAATGTTTACAGATTTCATCATTTGTTGGTGTCTTCTTTTTTCAAAGCATCAACTTTTTCACTGCGAAGAAGACCTAAATCAATCAATTTGGTTTAAAGGTTTGAAAAAATACATTCAACAAGATTCCTCTATATTTCAAACTATGCTGATTATGAATGAAAATCTATTTCAAAAGGAGGAAAAAGTCGAAACGCTTCTTCGAGAAATCAAGCGTGTCAAACCAAGTATTCACTTTTTTGTGCGAAATGAAACTATTGAGGAATATATCAATCATTTAAATCTAATGAAGGCATATGGTTCCCCAACCACCACGTTTTTCATGATAATAGATTCTGTCCAGAACAACTTAAACATTGCAACCGAAATAATCAAGCTGATTAGCATTTTGCTGAAAGGACGCTTTCGACCAAAGTGTTTAATTCTTCCATTCTCTAATGCAAAACATTCGATGGATCACATAAAATGGAAATTACTTATGAATGCTTGGAACAATAATTTCCTGGATGTTAGTATTCTTGACATAGTTGGAAATACAGCCAAGGTGCAGTACTTCTATCCATTTAAGTACCTTTACTCAACGAAAAAATATTCATCGGAAACTGCACTTTTTCCAGACAAACTGCAAAACATGAGTCGTTTCAAGCTAAAAATCGCAGTTTTGCATGTTCCTCCAAATGTCTTTATCGAATACAACGCATCCGGCTATCCAGTCAACTATTTCGGAAGTGATATACTTCTGCTGAATGCTCTTGCGTTAAAGATGAACTTCATTGCTGACTTTTCGAAAGGCGTCAATGAAGAGTCAACAACAGGCTACATTTTTCAGCAGTTATTCTCAAGCAAAATACAAATCGGTCTCTTTCGATCAGTGAAGAAGGACATCGGGAACTATTCTTTTTTAGAGTTTTTGGTAACAGGATTAGGAAGCATAAATGCTTTGTGCCCGAAAGTGGAAAATCAGTCAGAACTTGACGAACTAAGTTTTCTACCTGCACTAGCTCCAATTTCAGTGTTTGCTGTAATGCTCTGGCTGCTTATATGCGCTTTAACGCAGTACAGTAATGACTGGAATTTCTCTTTCACGATGCAGGTCGTAATGGGTTTGACAGTTCCTCAGGAACCTGTAAAATGGAAAGCAAGGATCATATTTGCTTATATGGTAATTGTAAGTTTTGTGTATTCTTCAAAAATTTATGCAATGCTCACTAGTATCAACATAAAATCGGTCCCAGAGCTGGAATTGGCAACATTGTTTGAATTGGATAATTCTGGTATTTCTCTTGAAGTTAATCCGGTCATAATTAATTGGATGAGCCCGGACATTCAAAAATTTAGAATGATAAAGAAATCTCGTAGTACATTTTCCGACTCAGAGGAATGTACTTTTCATGCAATTTCAGAGAAGAATGTAAGTTGTCTGATGTTGAAAACGCAGTCGAATTGGTTTCATTCGCGCTTCAAGGATGCGGCTGGAGCTGCTTTAACTGAAACAGTTGAAGAACCATTTTTCATATCAGCAGAAGGATTTTATCTGGAACCAGGTTCTCCCTTTGCTGAGCGATTTAATAGTCTCCTCTTGCGATTGACAGCATTTGGACTCTTTGAGAAGTGGAATAAAGACGTTATGCCAATGATTGCAACTACAGAGAGGGACCAGGAAGTGTTAAATGGCTTGATAATCGGTAAAAATGAACTTTTCTCAATACTTATGACTGAAGTTCTAGTTGGATATCTGATCTCCGGAATCATCTTTTTTTTTGAAGTTTTTGTTGCAAAGATCATGAAAAGCAGATGAAATAGTAAATACATAACAGTTCACTGTCGGAATATTTTACCATCTGTGAATTAGATGTTGCAGATTGTTTTTTCCGAAAACAGACTGACAAATGTTGATATTAAACCGAGACATTTTGTTTTCGTTTATAGAGAAGTACAATCGACGCTACTTACCTTGCCGCTATTTACCATGCCGCTTCCTCTAACTCTCGGTCTAGCTCTGCCCCCACCACAACCGCGGCAACGTACGTAGTGAGCAAAACAATTCACATCAAGTACCACGCATGAAGATCAGATTCGAGAGTGTGGGAACATCGTTTCCAGGAAAATTACTCCCCTACGGTCCCATCCGCGGAAATTTAAATAGCGTCGACTGTAACAGCGTTCAGGTTTCAGGGAAGCTGACAGTTAAAAAAAACATTATGTATATACAATTGTATACATTGATGGTTATTGATGTATTCGGGGTTCATTCCTTCTACTTTTAGTAATATCTTCAGTACCAGTTTAAAAGGTCGTAAAATCAGTAATACTCTTCTCTGGCTTTCATTAATTAGAAAGAAAAGTCACATCAGGCGGAGAATTAATTAATGATATAATTCCATTTTTACTTTAACTTTATTCTGTATTTCACTATTTTAATTTTCAGAAAATCACTCAAAACACGAATTTCAACTTTTTAAACGACAGGGGCAAACATTTTGTTATATCAACAACAGGGTTTCATGAGGATTCTAGTCAAGGATGTCCTAGACAAAGAAAACGAAAGAAGTTTCAGATGATCTGGTAATCAGCTACAACAAACTTTTTCTTATTTTTATGACTAAACTTCGGTTTTGCTTTTTGATTTCTGATATCATCTTTTTGATTGAAATTATTGTGAAAATTTAGAGAAGAGAATAAGTAGCAAGTGGAAATCAATTCCTCTTCAAATCTTTTCGTGACTGTAACCTGCGTTAAGTCTGTTTTTGCCAGAAGAAAAAATACAAAATTTCAATAATAAGCATCCACACTTTTAATTTTTCTTAAATTAAATATTTCTAGATTGTGGAAAACATAAAAGCTCATATTGACTTTAGTGAACTGTATGGTCTTAATGGGCAATAAAACGTTTGTTGTCTTATTTCTGCGTTTTCTCTTTTCTTAAAGCTTAAAGCGAGCAAAATGAAGTAAATGCACAAAATCTGACAAAACCCGTATTTTCCTGGTACAAAAGAATAGGTAACTTTTAAAAAAGTCTGAAATCTACATTCGAAGGAAAAACATTTTTGAACCTTGCCTATGCCTGCAAGTGTTGTCTATGACTATTTGTGTATGCAATGGATATATTTATATGGTTCGCTTACTTAATTATAATACTGCATTAACTAATTTTATGATAACTATAAATTGTAATCATGGAAATATAATAGATCAGATTTTATAAAAATGTTGACTGTATTTCCTTCAGGATAATTTTAAACTAGATTACCTTATTGCACTACACTTGCAAATATTATAAGGAACCCCGATCAGCATCTCGGTTTCTTAACATTTTAGTAAAAAATATAGATACCAATCATTTAAAGAATTTTTATTGACATTTTTTTTTAATTTCCATGTATGATATTACTTCCAAGTTTATTTGAATCCACACAAAAATTATTGCGTTTTTTTAATGATATTTAGAGACGTTTTTTGTAAATTTCATTCAAAATCATCAATTTGCGGTGAATTAAGTGGAAAATTAACATCTCTCTTCTCAATCAGCCATAAAATACGAACCAAAAATTACATTCTAAATATCAACCCCAATGAGTCTGCTTTATAGGGTCCCAGAAACCCCTAAAAGTAAAAAAATTTGGTTTCTAATATTTCACGCTAATTATTATCCTTTGCGGTTTTTTTCAATACGAATTATCTCCTATATATAAAGGATTACTTTGAAAATCAGGTGCGCAAATAAATTTTTCAAACAATATAAATATCCTTTCACGTCCGAGAAAATCAATTTAGAATTTTAAAAAGTACAACAAAAGTTGCTTATAACTCTATCGGACAAGTTTTTATTTAAAATTTTTCCCAAAGTTTCGAAAAGTCACTGCTTTCATTATCAGAGGAACTCATTATTATTAATTTAAATTCTAAAAAAGGTGTTGAAATAAAACAAACATAACAATCCTATGATGAGATTATAATTTAAAAAAAGTAAAAAAAACTGACAAATTAAAAACGAAATTCCATGATGTCATTGTTTGGTATCAATTATTAAAATCTAAATTATATGGGAATGAATTAAAGTGAAGAAGGAAAATTAATTTCTAATTAAGTTGTTACGTAGAATTTTTGTAAAGAATTATTTATATTTGTAACAGTTAGAATTAAAATCATAAGTATTTAAGAGGTTAAATTTCAAACGTGAAAAATTATAGTCAAAATGTTTAAATTTTCAAACAGATTGTTTATGTAATAAAATTTCTTAAATAAACATACAAATTGAATGTGAATACGTTTAACTTATAATGTTCAAAAATAAAATATTTATTTATGTGAGAGCAGAATGTGATTGCATCTTGCTCCTATAAGAATGACTTCAAAAGTGTCTCTCAGCAATATTGACTAACCTATCATACAATGATTCAGAAGGAAAGGCACCAATTTTAAAACAGATTCTATTATATAATAACAGATGACGCAAAAACAAGCAAAATAATTTTAGTTAATGAACATAACAATAATTTTAATAAAAAGAAATAAAATTATTTGATAATATTATTGTGATAATTTTTAAGAAAAAGTTCTAAAATAGAATTGTATGATTTATTAAGATGGTCTAAACTTTATTGAGGCAATTGAAAAGAATTAGGAGTATTATTAAGATTATTATGCAACTGGTCGTTAAGGACATTATCATAATTTAGTCTAACAGTAACTCGTTTTTCTTTTTGCCTAATGTGTCAAGGTTTTTTTTGTTTATTCAATGTAACATTTTTTGCAATTACAGGTAAACCGATAAACTACTTTAGTTTTTTCTAAGGTTTCTAATTGATCCATAGCAAGGAATGGTAAAATTTTTTTTGGACAATTTTATTAGGATTCTTAAATTTTTGTTTTTAGGTTCTTTTTATCTATTAACGATACGTTTATCAATAATACGAGGTGTGTTTAAAAAATAAGGTGACTTAATGGTTTTCTCAAAAAATATTAATTTATTCCTCAATATTTATGTTGTCCCCTTCAAAGTAATCCCCCTCAGATATACTACACTTGTGCCAACGCTTTTTCCAATCATCCAGATTCGTTTTTTGTTATTTTTAAAATCTTTTGAAATGTTTCGAAATCTTTATAAATTATTTCTTTAAATAAATGTTGCAGAATAAAAAATCATTTTAAACTTGTCGAAAAATCTTAATACTATTTTTTACATTCTTAAAAGCTTTTAAAATTGTTGAAATCCTTCTGAATTTTTTTTATTGAAATCTTTAAAGTTCTAGATTTGGTTTTAGATGCAATTATTTTTTTATCCTCTTAGAAGTTGTACTAATAGTGTCATAGATCGCTTGAGATTCACCCATTCCATTATTGATTGCCGGAACACCTAAGAGTTCCATTGTATCTTCTCGAGAGATAATAGATGGAAAACGATCAAACTTTTCTTTTGAAATTAAGTAGCAACATTCCATTCCAATTAACTGTCAAATCATCAGGATTATGAGATTTTTTAATTTCTTCTGCTACTTTTCACTATGCTCTTAGCGTTGCAATCTGGCGATTTGAGCAGAACAGATAACATCTTCAACATTTATCGGCAGCACTACGCAAATGGCACCAATAGTATAAACATCTTTACTATTTGTAACTTGTGTTCTACCTAAGGCAGCACCAACATCATCAGTCGTAACATTTATCTTTCACCATTTTTGCTTGACATAAGATAGACCAGAATCAAAATTATTATCAAAAGACTGGATTTCGACTTCTGAATCACTACTTTCACCATTGCTTTCCAATAAAAATTCATTTGCTTTTCTTTTACGTAAAGTATTTGCTTTTTTCCAATAATCAAGCCTATTCGTATCCATTTATTCTGTTGTAACTGATTCTGGCTCTTCATCATTATCCCCATTTTTTGGCTCTTAACTCTTTTATCTAAAAAAACATTCCTACCTTAGCCCCATAATTAACTTTTTCCCGGCTTGATGAAAATAAAGATATTTCGGGTGCCAATCATGTACAAAACTACGAATTTTGTTGACGTTTCATAAACATTCCAGTTCACTTCTTCACTGCAATGCGTACACTTCACTGCAATGTTCAGGAAACGTCGGCAAAATTCGTAGTTTTGTATACGATTGGAATCCGAAATATCTCTTTTTTATCAAAATAAATCATCGTACAACCATTAAACCTATTATTGCCCGGCTTCTTTTTTGTGCCATTTCTTACAAAGGTTCATTATCTTGATTGTAAAGTGCAACAATCGCCGTAAGACTTCACACCTTGTGGGCAAAAAAGCAGTTTTCTTAATTGACTCTTCCAAAAGCCAAAATTTTAAATCTTTTTCTAATGTATCAGTCATTTCATGTATCTCCTGAAAATATTTTTATTAACAAAATTGATCCCGGGTAAAATTATCAAACGCTTCATAATAAATTCAAATCATAAATATGTAACAAATCATGTCATTCTTTTTCTTCAAGTAGAAAATTGTATGCCAAAAATAAATCCAGATTAATAGGCAACTTTAAGAAGCAAGTGATTAATTTCAATCTTTTCCCTGTAGCATAGTAAAACAGACTAACAAAATTTTTTATATATAATATGATGGCACTGTTCCAGGTATTGGTTCAAGTACGGCCATATCATAAGCAAAATCACAAATCTGCCTACATCTACAGGACCATTGTTCAGATGCAGAGACGTGTTCTAGTTTCAGTGGATTTGGTTATAAATTGATAATTTCGTAGGTTATAAGGGTCCAATTTAATATCCATAAAAAAAATTCAAAAAAGATTAAAAGCAAAAACGACGACAAAGTCAGTATCACGCATTCAAACTTAGAAGTTTTAAAACAATTCCAAAAAAAAATGAAATTATATTTTAGGAAAGTCGTGAGGTATTTAAAACAATAAAGAAAAAACTTTAGATCAACAAAAAAAATTTTAATTATTTCTTATATTTAAAAATTCATTTGAAGAAAATATATAGAAAGGTTTCAAGGTATTTAAATAGTTTTTTAAAATTGTCGATAAAGAATGTGAAAAATTAAAATTCCACTATAACAGGTGAATTTTAAATCAAAAAGCAAAATTGGAAAAAATGTTTTTTTGTGCAAAAATATTCCGGTAACAAAATATAAATGGCAAACAAAATCTTCATGTTTTAGATGAAGACTTTAATTGTTAACCCATAGAGTCGAACTTTTCAGAAAAGAAATTTGCAACCAAATAGGATGTCTTTTTAGAAAATTTGTTAAATTTTCAAGAAAATAATAGAATTTATAACCAAAAAGATCATTTTCAGGAGAAGGTTCCCCTTCCCCTTACCTTAAGGCCACCTCTGAATATATAGAAAATTAAAATTGTATCTTAAAAATTTAATTATTTTGTTGAAAACTCAAGTATTTTGTTAAAACGACTTCTTTTATATTCGAGAATTAATTTTTTTGTTAAAAATAATAGAGGCTTACTCATAATATGTGTAAATGTAATGCAGCATGTTAATTTATTTTAAAAGAAAAAATCAGCAATATTTTAATAAAATTTGATTTATTATATATCTATTTACATAATAACAATTAACGGTGATCAGAAACAATCTAATGCGTAATATCATAAAGTAAGGGAACTATATAAATACATCCATTGCACACAAAAATAATCTTATACAAATCTTAAAGGCATAGGCTAGGTGCGATAATGCAATTCATTACAATGTAGATTTCAAACGCATCTAAAAATTACCTGTCCCATTCTCCCAGGAAAATATGGTTTTTATAAGATTTTGCGCACTTGATTTACGTTTTTCGCTTCAAACTTATTTTCGAAAAGAGAAAACGACGAAGAAACATACAACAATCGTGCTATTTAATAATAAGAGCATCAAAATTCAGCAACATCAATATAAACTCTTATCTCTTATAGTTTTTAAAAAGTGTTTTATTTTAAAACTTATTCACAGTTCTAAAATTATTTATTATGGTAGAATGTTGCTTGAAGTCCATGTGGCGAGTAGATCACGTAACAAGATTCCTACCTTACCAACACTTTTTTTGTTTCATATCTTCTTTTCAAACGAAGCACCACATCGAGTTGTATATTTAGAATTTAAAATCTTTTATTCTCTTCTTAAAGATTTCAGAAAATAATTTAAAATGCTTTGTAATCTTTTTCAATTTGCTCTTAGAATTCACTGAAAAAAAAACATTTGTAATTTTTCCATGAATCTTAAGACTATTTTTCAATCTCTTGACACCCTGAAAAATTAAGTTTACAAAATCATTTTTAAATTGTAAATTTAGCAATTTTCTTAAAGAGACACCCTTTTTGTTGTAAATTCATCTTTTTTCTAAAATTTTCGTCTTTTTGGGTTAAAAATTCAACTGTTTCGGTAGAACATAAACATTTTGTTGGAAAAATCATACTTTGTTGCTGAAATCTCTTTTGCATGAAGATACTTTTTTGAAAAAATTTTCTTTTTAATTTAAAAATTCACCTGTTATTAAAAATGGTGGTCCATCATTTCGTCACCCGGTGCCGAAAACCGAAACTAGAAAGAGTAGGTACAATTTTTAAGGCGTATTTTAGTTTTTGCATAAAAGTGTTTTACAATTTTTTGTGAAGTATAAAACAATGATTTAATACTAAAAACAAATATTAATAAAAAATAAATAGTTTTAGATAGAATTTCCAGCTTATACAGTGAAAATAAACTGTTATAATGTATGCAGCGACAAATTTTATCCATATTATGACAAGAATACGAATAATAGAAGATAGGAATTTAAATATGAATTCTAACCTAACCTTTAGATCATTTTTTTTAATAGTAAATATTTCATGTATAAATTATCAAAAATTTACTTTAAGTTCATTTTTTCTTCAACATAAGTCCATTTAAGTTGATTTTTTTTTTAAATCACAATAACTAGTACCATAATTTTTGTTTAGAAAAATTTTTCGCTGCAAAAATATGTTTTTTCACTGTATTATATAAATTCCATCTAAAACCCTTTTTTTATGATAAAAACTTACTTTTATTATCTGATAAATACTTTAAACTAAAAAAAACCCCCCCGTTAAAACACTTTTATGCACAAATTAAATTGCATCTTTAAGGTCGTACTTATTCTTTCTAGTTCAGATTTTTGTCACAAGACGGCGTATCGTAGTTTAACAATTCGCAATAGTAGAATTTTCATATTTTTAGAAAAAATGCAACTTTTTCGTTAAAATTTCAACAATCTTATTAAAAAATCGTACTTTTTGGTTAAAAATTTGACTATTTAGCATAAAATGTACTTATTGTTCACAATTCTGATTTTGTTATTGGAAAATAAACTGGAACCTTCGTTGGATGAAAAATGAACTATATTTTTTTTTAATTTGTTTTAAATTATCTGCTTTGGAGAAATGTCATCTTTCTTAAATAAAAATGCAGCTGATCTCTTTGAAAATTCCAATATTTTTTGAAAGTTTGTCCTTTTTATTTAAAATTCGCCTGCTTCAGCAGAAATTTTCATCTTTTTTGGTTTAAAATGTAACTGTTTGGTTGAAAATTAAACTATTTTATTAAAAAGTCATACTCTTTGGTAAAAAATAAACTTTTTTATTGAAAATTGACCTATTTCGTGGAAAATTTACTTGTAGTTTAAAATTTCTATGTTCGTGACGAAATTCGTCTTTTTGCATTGAAAATTCAATTTTTTTCGTTAAAAACTTATTTTTTGGTAAAAAATTTATATCATAATCTTAAAAAATCCACTGGAATCTTTGTTAGAAAGAAATTCAACTATTTTTTCAAAAAAAATTAATCTTTTTAAAAAGAAATTTATTTTTTTCTTTATAAAAATCCAACTATTTGGTAGAGAATTCAACAATTTTGTTAAAAAGTCATCCTTTTTAGTCAGAAATTCAACTTTTTGTATTGGAAATGCAGTTTTTATTGTGCAAAACTATTTCTTGCTTAAAAATTTGATTTAATTGTGAGAAATCAGCTGAAATGTTTTCTAATCGAAAATTTAACTTTTTTTTAAATTAATCTTTTTGGTTTAAACATTCATTTGTTTTGGTAGTAATTTCATTTCTTTTTTTATGAAAATGCAACTTTTTGGTTCAAAATTATTCTGCTTTGCCTGAGTATTTAACTGTTTTGTTTAAAATATTTGTTTGAATCACTTTGTTAAGAAAACATTGTTTTTAAGATTTATATGTACTAAACATGGGATGAGTTTCCAACAATTTCAAGAATACTGACGTCCAGAAAATCATTGTTCCAAGCATTTCGTAGTGATTTCCTTTTTATATGATCCAGCAAATGTTTTCTATTCGAGAATGGAAGAATTGAACACTTTGGTCGAAAGCGTCCTTTCAGCAAGATGCTAATCAACTTGATTATTTCGGTTGCAATGTTCAAGTTGTACCGGACAGAATCTATCATCAAGAAAAGCATAGTGGTTGGGGAACCATATGCTTTCAACTACTTTCAATTATTTATATCTTCCTCTATATTTTTGTTTCGCACAGAAAAATGCATAATTGGTTTGACACGCTTTATTTTTCGAAGAAGCGTTTCGACTGCTTCTTACTTATGAAATACATCTTCATTAATAATCAGCATCGTCTGAAATATAGAGGAATCTTGTTGAAGGTATTTTGTTAAACCCTTGAACCGAGATGATTGATTTAGGTCTCTCTTGCAGTAAAAAAATTGATTCATTAAAAGGAAAATAAAGAAATAAATGATGAAATTTGTGAACATTTCGGATGTTTAAAAATTGCAGGATTGTAAAGTAAAAATTCTTATACATCTATCACTGCTAGAGTCACGTTTTTAACTGTTTTTTTTATTTTGTTCTGCTTATTAAATATGTTTCAAATATCGATTTTGCTTTATAAAATGTGACTGAGTGCTTCCAATTTCTTTCTTCATGTTTGAATTGTCCGGTTCTTGAAAATAAGTAATTTTCTCGTAGTGTATGCAACCTAAAAACATAAATTTTATTTACAATTTGTATAAAAAATGGCCTGTTTTCCTATTACGTAATTCAATTGAAAGGACATATTTTGCCAAAAATACGTAAGTTACTTACGCACATATAAGGTTCATATAAACAGCATAGATAGACACTGGCGCTGATCCAGAGAAGG
>NC_046665.1:104099326-104111669 GCF_010883055.1 Belonocnema kinseyi | reverse complement strand
TAATTACCCTTTTCCATCCACTCTCAAGGGGGAGGTTAATAATAATTTTTAAGTTATTCTTCACCCTAATCAAACCCGGGCTGAGGCAGATTTTTTGTTATTCTTAAAATATTATTTGTATGAGAAGATCGTTTTAAGGAATCAAAACTTGTATTATTTATAAATGAACGCTATCATTTTCAACGTCCTAAATTGAAGAATAAATCAACGAGTTTATAAATTTTCAAAAATTATATCATTTCAAGCAATTTTAAGTTGAAAACATTAAAAACTGAAAGATTAAAATTTTTTATCGAACACTTTTTAAATTAGAAGTTAAATTATTTTAATTTTGAGTCGTTACAAATGAATAATTGGTTCAACTGTTATTTATACATAGAAATGTTTTTTATATTAAGTCTTTCAAAACCTTTTATAAAAGTATATTTTCTTACAAAAGAATCACTTGAAATATTTCCAGGTACCTCCAAAAAAATGCATGATCTCGAAATCCTTTTAAATGCCTAAAAACCTACCAAATTTTTTATTAAAATCTTTATAAATCTACATTTTGTTTTAAATATTTTGGAATCTTTACATTATTACTTTTACAGTTTGGGAAATTTTTAAAAATCTTTTTAAATATTCTCTTGAAATTAATTTTTCAAAATAAAAATAATTGACAATTTTGTAAGGAATCTAAATAAATGTTTTTACATTTTAAAACCTTTCAAAATGCTTGAAAAGCTTCTAAATTTTTTGTTTCAAATTTTAGAAAATCTACATTTTGTTTAAAATTTTTTGACATCCTTTAAAGTTTCAAGTTATTTTTTAACTTGTTCGAAACTTCTAAATAACTCTTAAACTTCTTTCTATCTTTTTTCAAATTCATAACTATTCAATTGTTATTTATTTATCAAAATTTGCTATTGTTTTGAAAGATTCCTAAATATTCTCCTGAAATTAATTTTTCTAAACAAAAAAATCATTTTTAATTTTACCAGGTATCCTAAGACGATTTTTTTACCATATTAAAACCTTTCATAATCCTTAAATGGTTCAAAATTTTAATTTAAAAAATTATAAGTGTTTCCTCAACTTACTCGCATTTTTTTAATGAATACATTCTTATCTGTTATTCACACTTTGAAATTCGACATTTTCACTTATAAATAAAAATGTTATGAACAGAACAATTAAATTGGCATTGTGATGTTCTAAGTTTGAGTTTAGCTCTCTGAAATTTTAACGATTCAAGGCATTCTGTTTCAAACAAATTAGTTTCGAATTGTTTAGTTTTTAATATTCCATTTTAAATAAACACTCAAACATTGCTGACTATTCAAAAATTTTCTTTTTTACTTAATTAAAAATGTTTAAATGGAAAAGGTTAAAAATTGTATAATTTCTACTGAAACAACAGAATCTTTATAAAGTTAAAGTCGGAAGTTTACGTTTGATTTACTACTAAGGCTTTTTAATTGAAGTAGTTCGATTTTTAACGTCAAAATCTGTATATTGTTTAATTTTAACTGATTTAGAATCACCCCATAAATTCATTCAATTATTGTTAAATTCCGAATACACAAATTACAGTTCAATTTTTTAAATCATTAATGAATTTATATTTACAGTTGATCAACTTAAAACGTTTTTTGTACAAAAAATTACAATCGCAAAAGCTTTTAATCTTTCATTAAGTAAGCCTTCAAAACAGCACTTTAAAATTCATTGAATGGAAAATGTACCCCAAAAAATGAACATCTAAAATGGAAAATTGTTATGGTAAATGATTTTAGAAATACACATTGTAAACTTAATGATTTCGTTATTGAAAAAGTTAACAATTACGCTTAGCATTTAAGAAAAAAGTTGAAATCCAACTTATTTTAAATTATACTATATATATTGTGATATAAAATTTTTGATATTTCAAGTGATTGGATAAATTTTTCTTTTAAAAACTTGTAAAGTTCCCGGTCACAGAAAAAATTCACTATCACTTTCCGGTCTGAAATAATTCTTGGTCATTTCCCAGTTTCCCGATCCAGCGGTCACCCTGAATCATGATATTTCAGAATCTAATTTCTTTCTTCTCGAATGATAATACATATTTCGTGCTAGGTGTTTTAACAATTTTTCATTGAAGAATCTATTAAAATAATATATAGTTAAATAATTCTGACATTTTTCCATTTTTTAAAAAAAAATCTTCTGATTTTTAAGTCTTATTTTTTTATGTATGCAATAACTAGTTGATTTTCGCATTTCTTCAATTCTTGGTATCAGCTTGAACTTTTGGTATCATAACGGCAAACATTTTCTTTTTATAACGAAGCCTCGACTGAAGAATCTTGAGAAAAATTATCTTCAAAAAACTAAAGTCGCCTCAAAATAGCCAGAATACAGAAATAAAATATTTACCATTATTGATTGTTGTAAAACATAACCTCGCAAATCTCGCAATCAGCTGAGTTCGCTCCCCGTTCAACTTAAATGGTTATTCACAATAAAATGATGTCTCATGCATCCATGAGAGAATTCGAGACCCTGATTGGCTGCGAGAATTACATGGTTGGGAATCTACACTGGCTGTCAGTCTCTCTTGCCGCATGTGGATACGACGTAAGAGTGACAGCGCCAGTGTTGGGAATACATTGTAACATTGATATACGTTATTTTTTTTAAACAAAAAAATTGAATTTAATGTATCCAAGAATTGACACTACACCCCGGTGATCGGTGAGAGGAGCTGCAAAAGGATGAGCGGTGTTCATCCAAGCGTGACAAAGCACAGAGAGAAATAAGGGAGAGACAATAAAATTCCAAGACTTTCCATTTATCTTCACCATCAGCCCCAAAACAAATACTCTATTTTTGTGTTGTTTTAAAAAAATGTTGCAGGCGACATGCATAAAAAATCGAAAAAAATATTTCAACACAATTGAGGACCATCCTGCTGTACATAGTATTGAAGCTAGGCCTGATGAATTCGCTTTTTAAAAATTCATTCTCAACAGTCGAGCCACGGGAGCGCCGAGAAATTATTAATGTATGCAGAGTTTCTGCCTGCCACACTCATCATAAGTCGAGAGTTCAAATCTGGCCGGGACCTCCTAAGCGTATCTGATCTCTTGGCACTATGGTGATCCGTGAAATATCTTGTTAGCTCAGTACAAACTACAAACGGATAAAAGGCATACTTATACCAAGGACCTCAAAAGTACCCCGATACTCTAAAACGATTCCCGATCAAGAAATATTTGCTGAATAATCCACGACCGTCTTCTTCAGAAGTGAATTGAAGTGACACAGGGTGACTAATTTGGTATGTTAAATTTAATGGAGGCTCCTTTCAACCATTTCAAACAAAACACTTTCGAGGTGTTAAAATGTTAATGTGGAATGAAAATAATTGGAGAATTTGACTCAAGACGTAGATGAGAGGAATTCCACTTTTTCATAGATGTCTGGAATCCTCTCGGTGGACCTCATGCTGAGAGGAATATCAACAAAGGTTTGAGAAGTATTTATTTTTTTTAATCGTGTGATCGGATGCTTTCACCATAAATCTCATTTTTATTTCATTCGTTTCTGAATTTAGGTCCACGATATTTAATGCATAAGTTTCAGTTTCAAGGATTTGTGAATGAAGTCTTGATGACAGAGTATCAAATATTGTTACAGGATTTTATGATAAAATATGTTTAGGGTCAGGGTGGCCTCTGGACCGAGAAACGAGGAATTTTTAGGTGAACTGAGAATTTTCTTTATTTTTCAATAAAAAAAACCTTAAAGCTTATAAAATAATGATTCATTTTAATTTCAATAGCAGCACAAAAAACGTCCTATTAATAAATATTTGTAATAAATATTTATAAAGATTTATGAATTTTCTTTACCATCAATTTTCTATGTCCACAATTCGAACTAAATAGTTTTACTTCATCGTAACATTTATTTATAAATGTTTCTAAACATTATTAATAAAATATAATATTTAAATTGTCAGTGATTGTTTATTACTGGGAAATAATACTGCTCTCAACATTTTGCTACCGCACTATAATTGCACAACTTTTTTACATTTTTAAATAGATATTAAAAATTAAATTCGGGAAAAACTTATTTTAAATAATTCGAAACAAAATTTAGAAGCTTTAATAATTTTGATAGATTTTGAGATTCAATGTTTTTAAAGATTTCTGGTAACATTTTTGATAGCTTAAGTTTAGTTTTAAAAGAATAATTTTTAATTTTTAAGATTTAGAAATGGGTGAAAACAAAATATGGAAAACTTTAAGATAATTGTTTTAATTTTTCAAATTTAAAATAAAATTTAGTTATACTTAATTTTTCAGGGCGTCAAGAGACTAGAATATTATTCTTAAGATTAATGGGGAAATTCCTAATAATTTCTTCTCAGGGAATATTACAAAATATTATAAAATATATATTATAAATATTATATATATTATAAAAATATTACAAAACATTTTTAATTATTTTCTTAAATTTTTAGAAAGTGTATAACAGATTTGAAAGCAAAATTTTTTCATAATACATAATTTTAGAACTTTAATTATGTTTAGAAGATATAAGGTTTCTAGCATATGAAAAAATTCTTTAGCTTCATAAAAAACATTTAAATGATTTTTTACATTGCAAAATTAATTTTATGAGAATATTCAGAAAGATTTCAAAGCATTTCAAGAGATTTCTAAAATTGTCAAAAAAGAAATTGAAAGATTTTAATCTAATTTTCTATATTTTAAAGAATTTAAAAAAAAATGCTACACAAAATTTGAATAATTTAAAGTTATTAGAAGGTTTAGCAATTTTTAAAACATGAAAAGATCATTATTTTCACATTTGTGGGATAATTGTTTACCATGTTTTATTTTGAAAAATGAGCTTAAAGAGTAAAATTCAAAAGTTTTTGAAAAATGTCAAAAGACTATTTTCAATTTCGAAAAAAAGTAGAAGATTTTTTAAATGTTTAAATTTGGCAAAAATAACAAATAAAATAAAGAGCGAGTAAATTCAAGAAATACTGAGAAAATTTGAAGAGAATCAATAATTTAGAAGCTTTAAAAGAAAATTGAATGGTTTCAAGTAAATAAACGAATTCTCTCAAAATTCTTAGAAAAATTTGGAAGATTAAAAGGCAACTTTTTTACATTTTTAATGTTTTTTTTTTAATTTTAACCAAATTTGAGTCAGCTAAAACTATTTTTAATAATTTAAGGGGTTTTGAATAGACTTAAAATGTCCTAAAACTTGGAAGCTTTTCAGGAAATTTATAGAATATTTTTATTTTTTCCGAACTATTGAAAATCCAAAATATCTTTTAAAAAGGCTTGAATTGGTTCAAAATTCAACTATTTGGTTTAAAAGGCTACTGTTCGTCCATAATTAATGTGTTTGATTGGTGAAAATTCAACTATTTAGTTTAAAAATCGCTCCTCTTGATTGAAAACTCATCTTTTTGGGGTTTGAACTTAACTGTTTTCTAAAAGTTTCTACTTTTTAACTTGAAAATTTTTGCTGTTTTGTTGAAAATTCATCTCTTTTGGTAGAATATTCATTTTTTTAATTCAACTGTTAGGTTAAATATTTAAATATTTAGTAGCAAATCAAATTGCTTTGGTTGAGGATTTAACTATTTTGTTAAAAAATCGTCTTTTTTGGTTGAATTCATCTGTGCTTGAATTATAATTTACACCTGTTATGGTTGAAATATTATCAACTATTATCTTTTTTATTTGAAAATCTATCTCTTTTGGTAGGAATTAGATCTTTCTGGTTAAAAATAATTATATTACATTTTTCGATAAGAATTCATTCTTTTAAATAAATTCGACTATTTTTTATATGTAATTAAAATATTTTTTTGTTCAAGATATTAACTATTATATTTTTTGTTGAGAATTAATCATTTTCTCAGAAAATTCAATTACTTGGTTGAAAGTTGAACTATATTTGTTTAATTATTTTGTTCTCAAATTCGTTATATTAGTTACAAATTCAACTGTTTTGAGTCAAATTTAATTATTTTGTGATAAAATTGAGTTATTCTATTGAAAATTTAATTATTTCTTTAAAAGATTAACGACTGTCCCAAAAATTTATCTTTTATGCTGAAAATATCGTTCTTTTGGATTGAAAAGTCATCTTTTATGGTGTAAAATTAATTCTGTTTGGTTAGAAATTAATCTTTAAGCGTTGAAATTTAACTTTTGTGTTGAAAATTCAACTAACTTCTGAAATAATGGTCTTTTTCGCTCGAAAATTCACCTATTTGTCTCTTTTCATTAAAATTTAACTACTCAGTCGTGAATGCAACTTTTGTTTAAAAATTTATTGATATTCTACATTCAAAAATTTGGTTAAAAATTTAAACAATTTGTTGTAGATTTTTCTCTTTAGATTCATTCGTTTTTTTTCTTGGTTTGAAAATTTATTTTTTTTATTGGCTATAAATCATCTTTTCGGTTAAAAATTTACATTTCGAATTTGTTAATTGAACTTAATTGTGAAAGTTTTGACTTTGTGATTTCAAAATTCAATTGTGTAATTGAAAATTCCACTATTACTTGTTAACATATTGTATTACTTGTATGAAAGTTCCACTATTCGTCACTTGTTATTTAAATTTTAACAATTTCATTTTATAAATTCAACTGTTGTGGTTGAAACTAATTTTTTAACATCAAACTATTTGACTAAAAATTTATAATTTTACGTTGAAAATTATATTTTTTCTTGAAAACCTATATTTTCAAGAAGCTAATTCAACTGTCTTTTTAAATTTATTCCTCTACTTCCTTGTATTCCCATATTTTCGCTAGTGGAAAATCCTTTTGTTTAAATTCATCTTAATGGTTGCAAATTATTTTTTTTTGCGAATTTCACCCTTTGATTTAACATTTGTCTATGTCTAACATTTGTTTTGGATTAAAAATTGATCTTTTAAGATAAAGAAAGTCATCCTTCTTGCTAAAAAATTCATTTTTCTTTCTAAAATATTAAATTTTTGTTGAAAATTTAATTATCTTCTTAAAAATTGTTCTTTTCGGCTCAAATGTTAAAAAAAAATTATTTGAATTTTTAATTATTTTTTTCCAAGAATTTTTAAGTAAGTTTTTGGACGTTGATTTTTTTGTTGAAAATTCGATCATTTTGTTCAAAATTGAGCTATTTTGTTGAAATATTAATATTCTTCCAATTGAAATCTTAGGAATATAAAGTATTTGATATTGACTATTAAGATTAAGATTCATCTCTTTTGATTTAAATGTCAACTGTTTAGTAACTGTTTTGGGTTACAATTTAATCTTCTTTGTTTGAAAATTCAACCATGCGATCGTAAATTCAACCAATTGGTTAAAAATTTAACTCTTTTAAAAAATCGTTCTTAGTTTGAAAATACATTTCGACTTGAAATCTTGAATTAAATATGGTAGCAGCAATTTATTTTTTTTTTCAAATTTTTAACAGCAATTTAATTTAATTTTGTTTTCAAAAGTTCTCCTATTTTCAGAAAAATTCACCGGATTTTCCCTTTTTTTCCTACTATAATAGTAGCGACATTTAGTTGGTATAATTAAAGTTTGTCAAATTGATACTTTATCAGATTTAATTTCCATACGCGGAGAAATTATTGCGATTTGGAAAAAAACGGGAAATGACCTTGAAGTCATTTCGGCGATAAGATTGGTCACCCTGTGGATCCAAGCTAATTTTTTTATTCCCTCGCCTCCAATTTTTTTCCTTTTAAACAAACGATTATTAAAAGAGATAAACATGGAACAAAATGGAAGAACGTTTAGGGTATTCTTTATTCCGTGATGACTTATGTCCTTAGAGCTTGGCTTAATGTCTTTCATAATTTCGGTGAAGAATACAAATGCCCACAATAGCAGGGGCAGTAAAGTTAGAAGGTGAGGACGAACCACATAAAGGAAAGGATTCGAAATCGCTCTTGTGTGTAGGAATACCAAATACAGAATATAGAATCCTTCAACACACACCATCCCCTACACCTGATAGCATGCAGAATAGAATATGCTATATGGTTAGCGTGCAGGAAACCGCGGGGGGTATGTCACTGTCCCCGTGTGGGCAGTACGTGAGGAGGTGAAGTTAGGTTGGGCCAGTTGTTCTGGGCCTGACTGGGCCTGCTGGTCACCACATTCCACAGGACCCCCCCCCCCCCCCCCCCCCCCCCCCCCCCCCCCCCCCCTCCTTCCAGCGACCCCGATCCTCCAGAGTCAAGACTTCAACCATCCTGACACTCTCGTACGGTATCATCGTAGTTGGCTGCCTTTAGCTTTTATCCCTTACGACGAAGATAAGATCAGCTCTCTTGGACTCTCCTGGATTCTTCTTTTCTATTAGATCTCGTCTCTTCCTTCATCTAGTTGATATTATTTCGTTTTCTCTGTTGGAGAGTCTCTCTGTTCATTTTGCCGGCCGCACTTAGAATCAGAGGGAGACCCCACTGTGTTTGGCTCGGCGGTGGGTATTCCGGGTACAACCTGCCACTCGTCAGCCCACCCTCGTATGCCATCAGATCCTGGCTACTTGTGGCTCTGCGCGGGGATGACAGCGATTGGCCGGAGAATGTAGGATCGCTGATTGATAGATGAGAGCAACAAATCTCAGTTTGTGAAACGAGCCGTAAGCAAGAATCAAGAAGGGTTTAGTGGGCGAAGGTAATGTTAAGTATTTACTTTTTCCATGTTGAAATGAAAAGAAATAGAGAGGGATAGAAGGAGATAGGAACTACTTATCCCCGTCTAGAGATATTGCATAGCTAAAATTCTATCCCTATCTATTCCGGAACTAAACCACTGTTTTCCGAAATAATTCTTTATTTGTTTTCATTATTCTCTATTCTAGCTGGTCTCTTGTAATACTGGCGACGAGATTCCCATCCCATGATTGTCCTGATTTCCCCACCCTTCTACTACTACTTCCCATTTTCCCTTCATTCCCCGTCATAACCAACCCCTCAACCCCCATCGCTCACCCTATTTTCTCTCCCCTCACTTCCCCTCTCATAGCTATCCTTCGTCCCCTTCTCTTTCCTTCCCCTCACTACCCGAACTTCTTTGCACTTATCCTCTCGGAAAAAAAATACGACGAACGGATAGCGATAGCCAACCGAATAGATAGACAAATATTGACCTTCGAGGAAGAATAGGCTCAAATAGCTAAGAGAAGGCTTAAAGTGCATAGGCAGAAAATTATATGTTCAGAATGAGATAGAAAAAAGTTGATAAGGATAGGATGGAATACGACAATATCAGTAAAATAGAGAGGCATGTCTACAAAAAAGAATTTCTTAGCCATTAATTGTTACGTTAATTGTGTATTTCAAATCTCCCTACCCCTCCTTCCCTGTCTACTTTCCGCCCCCTCCCATAATTCTCTTTTTCTCACTTTCTCACCCTGCTTTTCCCTTTCCCTAATTTCCTTACATTTCCCTACCATCCATTCCCTTGCGTCCCTTTAATTCCGCTTCTTTTCACTGCCACTCCTCCACCTGTTTCCCCTCCATTTCCCCTCCTACCACATTACTCAATCCACCCTCAATCCTTCTTTCCCTCCTCCATTTACTTTTCCTGCATTTACTTCCCCCATTTCCTCTCACTTATCCTCTCGCGAAAAAGGTAGGACGGACATCTGAACAGCTAACCGATTATACAATGGTTTCTGCTCAAAGCTAAAAAACACTTAAAGTAGGATTGACAAAGATAGAGGGCTAATCATATTGCCAAAAAGACAGATAAAGATTGACATTGTTCAACAAGGAAAAGGCTTAGATAAGAAAGGGATTGAAGTGGATAATTGGAGACTTATCAATTGGAAAAGAGATAGAAAAGAATTGATAGGAACAGGATGGAATAAAAAAAATTATTGAAATAGAGAGGCATGTTTACAAAAAAAGGTTTCATAGTCACTAATTATTACGTTAATTTTGTAGTTCAAATCTACTTACCCATACTCCCCCGCCTACCCCTGGGCCTCTCCAACAATTCCACTTCTTTCCCACACTCTGTTATTTGTTTTCCATACTTCCCTACTTTCCCTGCATTTCCCTGCATTTCCCTCCTTTTGCGCCCCACTATTTTTCAAAATGAAGTTATGTCTTTTTCAATCCTCTTTTCTCTATCCCAGCTTATCCCTCGTTATACTGACGAGGAAAAAGAAAAGGATTGAAGTTGATGGACGATACATAAGCTGGTATAAAAAAGACGATATTGAAAAAAATAGACGAAAACTCATATAGAGAAATATATTTAAAAATGTTATAAGAATAAGCTGGAATAAAGAAGAGTAATGGGAAAATATATTAATAGGATTATTTTGAAAAAGTAATAGAAACAGATTGACATGAATAGATGAGTAACAATATAGAATAGATAAAAAGGCATTATAATAAATAGATGTTGTTATTCGAGGGATAAGATCGGATAGATTATGAGGGATTGTTGGTGATAAACAAAAAATCATATTGAGACAAAGATTCTAAAAAATTGATAGGGATAGGCTGGAATAGAGAAAAGTGGTGAAAATTAAGTCTGATATAATTATTTTAAAAAGATAATGTGCAAAGATTAAGGTGAATATACGAAAGATAATTTGGGATAAAAAAGGACGCTTAATTATATTGACAAAGCGACACTTAAAGATAGACGCGGTTCGATGACAGATCAGGTGACCTTGAAAAGACGAAGAATAAAGGATATAAGTGGAGAATTAATTAATAAGATGGAATTCCCGGCCACTGCTTTTCAAACTAGTCTTACATATATTTCTTTTAATCCTCTCTCCTATGTTCCAGCTTATCTCTCGTTATACCAATGAAGAGATAGAGAAATATTAAAATGGATAAACGAGCCATATACTCGGATAGAGGAAAAGGGATTAAGAAAGATAGGCATAGAATTATATTGAGAAAAAGATAAGCAAAAATTTATAGAGACAGGGATAGTCAAGGGATAATCTGTGATTAAAAAAGATAGATAGGTAATTATATCAACCTTTATCTGTACCTCTTTTAATGTATTTTCCGCCTATATTTCTAGATCCTCTATTTTCTATCCATTCTATATAATTCGTTTATTCACCTCAGAAATTTGATGTCACTTTTTCAAAATAAGCTCATGCCTATTTCTTTTAATCCTTTTCTCCCGATCCCACCTTATAACTCTTTTCACCATAACGGCATCAAGAAACATTAAAGTGTATAGAGGAGGAGAAGACTTGGATAGAAAAGAAGCAACTGAATAAAATGAACAGAGAATTATACATTGAGAAAGAGATAGAAAAAAATTGATAAGAATGCGTTCGAATAAAGCTTATGATTGAAATATTAATTAGAAAAAAGAAAAAATTAGGAAATGATTTTTTAAACGATTTTAGAAAGAATTTTGGTAACTGGAAACGTTATTTATAATGTCTGAAAGTTTTTTAAAAATTCAAAAATATTTCAAAATTTTAAACAAATTTCGAAATATTTTTTAAGATTTTTGATCATTTTTAAAGGAGTCAAGAAAAGGAAGAAACATTTCATAAGGTTCTGGGTACATTTTTTGTCATTTTTTACTTTAAAAAATTAGTTAATTAAGGTTTTAACAGATCTATAAATATTTCAAAAATGTAACCGTTTTGTTCATATTTTTTTATGTGAGAATCAGTTTTTTCAAGTAACAATGTATCTATTCCATGTTTGGTGTTAATTAAATCATTTATCTAAAAGTCAAATCATTTTTATGAAAATTTACCTTTTTGGTATAAAATTAATTTTCTTGTTGAAAAATCATATCTTTGGGCATAAAATTTCACCTATCTATAGGTAATTTATTCTTTTAGCTTTAAAATTCAAATATTATATTGAAAATGTATATATTTTGTTTAAAAATTTATCTTATTTAGTTGAAAATTAAACTCCTTAGTTGAAACTTAAACTAGTTTGTGAAAAATTTATTTTATTTTAAGATTCACCTACTTGGTTAAAACATTATACAGTTTTGTAAGTAATTCGTCCTTTTGGCTTTAAAATTCAACAATTGTGTTAAAAATTTATGCATTTCGTTAAAAACTTATGTATTTTTTGAAAACTCAGGTTTTTTGTAGAAAAGGGGGAGGGTCGGTAAAGCCGGTTTTTGGCCTAATTTATTTTTGGACCACAAAAATCTGAAAAAATCATGGTAGTATCTTATAAGTATCCCGAGTCGATTGCACGCTAAATGGACTACCCTTCACCCCCCAGCCACCCCCACCCCCTACAAATATAGGAAACACCACTACCCACCAACTGTATTTTCGAGAGATTTGACACTCTTAAACATGT
>NC_046665.1:104041341-104099226 GCF_010883055.1 Belonocnema kinseyi | reverse complement strand
ATCGACTCGGGATACTTATAAGATACTACCATGATTTTTTCTGATTTTTTGGTCCAAAAATAAATTAGGCCAAAAACCGGCCTTACCGACCCTCCCCCTTTTACTGGGAAATTTATTTTTTGGTTGAAAACTTAAATATTTGGTTAGAGATTCATCTTCTTTACTTGACAATTTAACTACTTGATTGAAAGGTGAACCAATTCGATAAAAACTAATATTTATTTAACATTTATCTCCTTGATTAAAAATTCAAATTTTTTATTTTTTTGTAAATTAATCTTAGGGGTTAAAAATCATATTTTGGTTTGAACTCTTTTGTTGGAATTTTATTTATTGAAAAATTTATAACTATAGTTGTAAATTTATATTCGTTATTGAAAATAAAACTGTTTTCTTTAAAAATCGATTTTTTATTAAACTGTGTATTTATTATAAATAAATTTGGGTAAAACATAAATCTTCTGGTGGGAAAATTTGTTTTTGTTGTTGTTGAAAATGTGACTTTTTGGTTAATAATTTATATTTTTTGAAGAACCACTTGTTTAGTTTAAAATTCAAGTTATTTTTTGTAATTTCGTTTTTTTTTAAGATTCGGTTCTTCAATTTTTTTTAAATTAGATTTGCTTTGTTAAAAATTAACTGTTTAACTGAAAATTGCACTATTCCATTTCGAGTAGAAATTTATCCTTTATTAGTTGAAAATTCTACTATTTGATAAAAAATTTATGTATTTTGTTGAAAATTCAACTTTTTGGTTAAAAAATTATTCTTGCTTATTAAAAGTTCAATATAAACGGTTTCACAAAAGTCCCGGGACGGCTGAATATTTCCTCAGGTAAGTTATTTTTTAGGGTGGTCAAGGTCATTTTCAAAGTAACATTCAACGAGGAATTCAATGAGGACGTTTATTTTGATCTGGACGATAAGCTTCAAGGTTTTTTGAAGCTCAACTTAAAAAAAATGTATACCCCCTTTTTTAGAGCAGCAATCAATAGAGCGGAAATTTTTACGTTCAAATATGTACGCAGGTCATAGATACATTGTCGCCTTTAAGGTCACTCTAAGGTCATTTCAATTTAAACAAGGTCTGCCTCTCTCTGAGTAAAGATGAAATTTAACCTATAGCCTGAATACATATCCAAGCGTAAAATTTACAGCTCTATCTATTGCCGATTTAAAAAATGGGGTTTTCATTTTGTTTGAAGAAGACCTTGAAAAACTGTTGCGGTCACTCTAAGGTCATTAAAACTTGAACAAGGTCTGCATGTCTCTGGGAATAAAAGCTTTGCAGATATTTTTCGTAACAAGTAAAAGTACTAACTATACAAAGGCGTATTCAGTAGTGAAATTAAGCATAATCTTAACAATGAACTCCAAGGTTATTTTAAGGTCAAGTTTTTCGCACTGGAAACCTTCTTTTTTATATCGGCAATCAATAGATCCGTAAGTTTCACGTTCGAATATGACCGTGAGCCAGAGGTACGCAGAGCTTGTTTAGGTTTAAATGACCTTAGAGTGACCTTCCAGGTAACAATGTACCTGGGTACATATTTTAACTTCAAATTTTCCGCTCTGTCATTTGCCGATGTAAGAAAGGGGGGTTGCCATTTTTAAGAAAAGTTGACCTTGAAAACACCTTGAACGTAATTTTTAAGATCAAACTAAATTTTCGTGATAAATCTCCACCTTTCCTACGTTTTGATAGACATTTTTTTTCTATAGAGAAATGGGACTGCTCCGGTGTTATTTTTTCTCACTGCTACTCTCTTAAAATGAAACAGTGAAATCTCACTGATTTCTAGTTGTGTCACTGGTATATCCAGTAACGCTATTTTAGTTGAATGCTTTACTGCTTCGTCCAGTCAAAGTGGGAAAATGACTGGTTCACCTGTGACAATTAAACATACTGATTCAACCAGTGACAATTTCACAGATTCATCTTAAAAGAGAGGGTTGATTATTATAATGAAATTTATATAGATGTTGCTAGGGTTTCATTGCTGAAGTAATTACTAATAGACACGTTATCAGGTAAGGTTTTATGAGTTTATGCAATTTTGAATATCGTTCTGGGAAGGGTCTTTTGTTAATGTATTATATTGGGTGTGACTCCGAACAAGAATCGACTCTGGATAAGTAACTCGGGATGTTGTAAAAGGAGCGAAGGGACTGATCAGTACCTGATAAGATCACGACAAAACTGGTTATGTCCTATACCTATAGGAAAGATCTTCCTGGCTTGCGCCTTCTGCTGAACAGACAAGAGAAGCGTGTGATCTTGTCGATGGTAATAAAATCATGTTATTGGATTCGAGATTGTGGGAGGGTGAGATATATACATTAGGGTATCCCGAAATATCTTCATCTGGAACTTAGGATAATGGTAAACCACTCACGATCGAATCTCTAATCTAGATGATCAGACTTTATTACAGCTACAATATTGGACCATTTCATATTCACTTTCAAAAACTAAATACAAAATTTCAACACTTCCCCTTTTTCATCAAAAATCATCATAAAAAGGCTTGAATCCCCCCTACCCTTTAAGTCAACATTGTTTCTTTTATTCCATCTTTTAAACCAGAATTGGGTAGCAATTTTTTACAATCAACTAAGTTACTTAAAAGTTAGGTTATGTTTTATTTTCAAGGTAACTTTGTTCCCATTTTAAGAAGTGACTTGGAATTTAACTTAGTGAAGATTTTTCAGTAACTTGTAACTTTAATTTTAATTCCATTTTTGGTTGAAAATTTAAGTATTTTTTTCAAATTGACGTCTCTTGTAAAACATTCAACTGTTTTGGTAGAAGGTTCAAATGATTGGTTCAAAAGTAACTTTTTTTAACATTCATATTTTCGTTTCAAAAATGTAACAATTTTGTTTAAAAAATGGTCTTTTTGGCATGAAAATTCAACAACTTATTAGTTTTTTCTTCTTTTTTGAATAAAAATTCGGGTTTTTCGTTTTAAAATGTAATACTATTTGGTGAAAAAACCTAATGCAGTTTTTTTTTGTTTTTTGAAAATTTAACTATTTTTGTAGAAAATTAATCTTACTTGGTTGTCAAAAATTTAAATATTCGGTTAAAAGTTAAACTAGTTCGTTAATAATTTAGTTTTTCAGTTGAAGTTTTTTCATTTTAATTGAAAATTTATATGTTTTGTTGAAAATTGAAATATTTTGTTAAAAATTTGAATATTGTGTTAAAAGTTCGTTTATTTTGTATAGAAAATTCAAATCTTTTTGTAGAAGATTAACTTCTTTGTGGAAAATTTTAATCTTTCGTTGAAACTTGTCTTTCTGGTTTTGAAAATGGTTAAGAATTTAACTATTTGGTTGAAAAATAACCTTTTTGTTGAAAATTCTTGTTTTTGGTTCGAAAAAGCAATTATTTGGTAAGAAATTGGTCTTTTCAGCTTAAAGATTCAAAAACGTATTAGAATTTGTTTTCTTTTTTGGTTAAAAAGTCGCCGTTTTATTTTAAAATGTATACCATTCGGTAAAAAAATCGAATTTTTTTTTTGTTTTTTGAAAGTTCAACTATTTTGGTAGAAGAATTTTGTTAGAAATTTAAGTCTTTTATTAGAATTTTATCTTTCTGGTTTAAAATTTTTTTCAAGTTAAATATTTGGTTGGAAAGTAACATTTTGGTAGAAAATTAATATTTTTTAAGGTATGACAATTCATTCTTTCGGTTTGAAATTCATGGATTTTGTTTAAGTCTTTTTTTGAAAAGTGTTTTACTCTTTTGTTAAAAATTCCTCTTTTGGATTCAATATTATTGAATATTGCCTTTCTTTTGCTTTAAATGATTCGTTCATATAAATTGTTTAAAAAAAAAAAAAAATTCTGATAAAACACCCATTTTTTCTGTATTTATCAACATAATTTGATTTCATAATTAACAAATATTGACATGATTAGTCATATAATTACAACAAGACTAAAGAAAGAGGATTCCATTCGGCCTATAAATATCTGCGATGTACATTTGTTTGTAAAATTTGCTTATACAGTTAATTAATAACGTCCGATCTTACATTTTAAAGGCCAGATATCATCTCAACAATGAAAGCAAGAATTTTCAGAATATAAATAAACTTTGAAAACGCATAATCCCTAATGTGCATTATTTTTTAACAACATTTGTTTATAGCAAATAACTTCACGAGTTAATAATTTTCTTTCTTTTTTTGCCTCCGTGCATTAAATACAAATGACGGGAATTCTGAGAAACTTTTTTTTTATGAAAAGATAAATAAAAAATATCGACATTTTTTGCTTTTTATACTAACATAAAAATTTAAAAAAGAAAAAAACAAAAATCGACCCTCACTGTTTTGAAGAATTATGTTCTTAATTTTTCAAGTAACAATCTAAAATTGGTACAAAATTGCGTTCTAAATGTAATACTAAAGTTGCTTTTTTAAATTAGGGGTATTAATTCTCAAGTAAGATATTTTTAAGCCTGCGAATTACTAAGTGCAAATAAAAATTTTTATTTAATATAAACGTAAATAATATTTTTAAACAGCTGTTTTTAAGTTATTATTTTATAAGAAAAATTTGCAACTTTTTAAACTAATATTTCAAAAGTATTCAAAATGATCTTCAATATTCATTCAAACTATTATTCTTTAGTCTATGAATTTAAAAAATCCTATTTATTCCAGGGCCTTGTCGCTTTTTCCCGTTTTTCTAAAATTAAAAATTCAATTTAAAAGTTCTTTTTTTTTCTTGTTAAAAAGTCGACTTCTAAATTTCAGTTTAATAAATTGATCTTTTTTGTTAAAAATGGTATTATTGAGATTAAAATTGAACTATTTTGTTGAAAACTTATTCTTTTGGTTTGAAAATTGATCTCTTTTTGTGAAACTTTACAAATTTTCAGTTAAAAATGCTACTGTGCTGTTAAGAATTACCATTTATGTGAGAAATTTCCCTTTTTTTGTTAAAAATTTATCTCTTTTTGTATTAAATTTAGTTATTTGATTGAAAAAGCATAAATTTTATTAAATATTCATATTTATTAACAGAAAACGAATCCCTGTGTGTGAAAATTAAACAGTTTGTTATGAATTTATGTACTATCTTCAAAATTCGTCGTTTTTGGTAAAATACGTTAAAATTTATTATAATTAATTTAATATTTATTGATTTAATAATATTTCAATATAAATTTTATTTATAATTTAATTAACATGAATATTAAATGCCTTTTTATAATAATTGGAGAATTTTGAAGTACTTTCAATTTATACATTATTTAATTAATCGAATTATTTTTAATTTATAAAACAAAATTGTATTCTAGTTTTGAAGTTAATAAACTTAAAAAGTTTATATTTATAAATTATGTAAGTTTATTAGTTTTATAACAGCTTTAAATTTCAAATTTTCAATAAATTAATGTAAATTTCAGCAATAACATTTTTTAATTTTTTAATTTTTTAAAACGTAAGACTAATTTCATTTTAAGCCATATTTTTGTGAAATATAAAATACATGAACAATATCAACATTTTTGTCTGAAAATTAATCTTTTAGGTTAAAAATTGAATTCATAATTATTGTAGTGGAAAATTCATCTCTTTGGTTGAACATTAAACTGCTTTACTACAAAAACGCTTCTTTCTTTAAAAATTATTATTTTTAACATTTAATTACTTGGTTGAAAAGTCAACTGTCTTGTAGAAAATTAGTTTTTTTTATTGAAATCTTTCTTCTAAAAGAAAATTTAAATATTTGGAGAAAATTCCTTTTTTCTGGTAGCAAATTATATCTACTTGGTTGTAAATCGAACAAATGGTTTAAAATGCATGATTTCTGATAAAAATACTTTTCTTTCGGTAGAGATAAATCTTGGTTAAGAATTCATTTTTTGGTTTTCATTTCTTTTTTTTCATGTATTTCATTTCTTTGGTCGAATGTTCATAATTTTAGTTGAAAATGTATCTCTTTGGTTGCAAACTGAAAAACTTTTATTACATTATTTTTCAAGTGAACATTTAATTTCTTTGTTAAAATTCAACTCTTTTGCAGGAAACTCGTCTGTTTGCCTTTAAAATTCAATAAGTATGTAGAAAATTCTACAGTTTTGTACAAAATTAGTTTTTGTATTAAAATTCATTTTTAGGAAAATTTAACTCAGAATTCAACTTTTTGATTAAAAAAGAACGTAATTTATGAAAATTGGTCTCTTAGTAGAAGATTAATCTTCTCGGCTGAGAATTCAACTAATTGATTAAGAATGTATGTTTTTCATTGGGAATTTGTTTTTGTTAGTAAAAAAAATTAATCTTCTTGGTTAAGCATTCATTTTTTGGTTTTGATTTCTCTTTTCTTTTTTTTTTTTATTTAATTCATTTATTTGGTTGCAGATTTATAATTTCAGTTGGAAAATTATCTCTTTGGTTGAAAACTGAAATATTTCTATAGAAATTATTTTTATTACGTGAACATTTAATTACTTTGTTGAAAATGCATTTTTTTGTAAAAAGTGCATCTGCTTGTTTTGAAAATGTAATAATTAGGTAAAAAATTTGACTGTCTTGTAAAACATTTGTTGACCTTTTTAAAAACCTTTTTTTAAAGAAAATTGAACTATTCGATTTTTTTATTTGTTGATCTTTTTAAGTCTCAAAATTAAACTTTTTTGGTTGAAAATTAATTTAATTTGTTGAAAATTCGTCCTTTAGTAGAATATTCATCTTCTTGGCTGAAAATTCAACTTTTGAATATTTTTTATTAAGAATTTGTCTTTTGTGGTGAAAAATTATTGATCCTTTTTGAAAATTTATCTTTTAGACTTTAAAATTCCACAGTTTTGTTAAAATTTTATTTTCTTACATTGGCTGCCCAATCTTATTTGGTTAAAAATTCAACTCTTGCTAAAATATTGCTTTTTCAATTAAGAATTCATCTCCTTTGGCAGAAATTCAATTTTTTTTATTCAGTTTGAAATTTTTTTTATAAAACAAAAATGTTTACTTGGTAGAAATACAAACTACTTTTTGTTGTTATTTCAAATTTTAATTTTCAATTCATGAAAAACAGTAATAATTTAACTCAGAAAAAAATATTTAGTTGGCGAAAATTACGAAAAAAAATGCTTGTTGTTAAAACACACGTACCCTGTCGAAGGGGGTTACATGGTTCAAAATTTCAACAACAAAAAACTTTACCTAATTTATTCTCGGCCCCTTATATGTCAATACATCATAAAATGAATAAAATAAAATCTGAAATCCAGAATCCAAGAATAGCTCGGCTAAATCGTTTCCCATAATTGGTGAGATTATTGATTGAAAAAAATCTTCACGTCCGGTCTTTCATTCATAACTCGGTAAGATTAGCATACACAACCCAGCAGAGATTTCGATTCCTTAAAATTTCAGATTCTCGAAGAAAGTCCGACGACGTATTTAAATCTTGATTTAGTCCCAGATTTTATCTCGGGACGTTATTGCCTCCTCCGATCGTATCTCATCACTATGATGACTTTCCTGAAAGCTCGAATCTCGGGTCAAACTTCGAGGCGTCGTCAAGGGCCATAAGCAACGTAGTTAATTTAATTAGTTACCAACAGATTCACGCTCATCGCACAACAAACGGATTATCTTCTTCGAACCAGCCATTCTTGACTGAAATTTATTGAACGTTCCAAGACACCCTGTGGACCTCATCCAGAGGTATTTCTACAATAGTGTCAACTCGTAGGTAGCAGAGCCGGATTATAGAACGTTAATGTCCCTCATTTTGTTAAAAGTCAAAATAAAACCGGTTATCGCTAAACATCCTCATCTTATGAAGGCTAGTATTTTCTCAGTTTAACTTTCTGATCATTACTTTGAAAAGGCATTCAAAATTAAATATTAAGTCCCTTTTATGGTCATCTGGTTCATAAACATGAAGCCTCTCATGCATGTATAGAGCCTGGTTATTTTATTGAAGCAATGGAATTTTTATTCTCTGAAAAATTTCTTTCACTTTATCATCAACAGCGATTGGAAGTACTATCAAACGGGATGATTTCGGACATGTGGAATAAATTCGGACATTCCTAAATGTCCCAAATTGATAAGATAAATCACTCAAAACTGTTCTGAGAATCTGGAATCAGTTCAAGCCTCATGGGACGTACTTGAATCACGTAACAGATTATAGGCCCAATTCACTCCCGCCCCCTTCCTCTATAACATACATTGACAAAATATGTTACCCCCCACTTCCCTATAACTGTACCTAATTTTCAGTTTCAAAAAATTTTTTGCTAGTTATTGATAGTAGAATTAAGCAGGGTGTTCGAGAACTTAATTTTCAAAATCCTTAAACATTAATATTCAAATACCAGCATTTCAATTTTGTAATACTTTTATCGTAGAATCTTTTATTAAGGGCATAAAACAGAATTTTAGATACAAATTTAAAATTTCTATATTTATTTTATTTTAAACAAAAAATGTCATTTCTACTATAAAAGAAGGCTTTTTAACAAAAATACTTGACTTTTCAACAAAATAATTTAATTGTAAACGTCAACAAATAAAGATTTTGCACTCAAAAAATAAATAAAATTTTATCTAAATTGTTCAAACTTTAAGCCAAAAGAAGGATTTTCTTTACAAAAATTGAATTTTCAAACCAATGTGACTTTTTAGGAAAAAATTAATTTTCCGCGAAATTGATTCATTTTTACCGAACACAAATGTGATTTCAAACCAAAAAAATTATTTTTTTACCAAAAAAAAGAATTTTCAACTAAAAGATATTTATTTAAAAAAATAGAAAATACAGTTTTCAATTATAAAATTAATTTTAAGCTAAAAAAGTATTTTCCCCTAAACAGTTAAATTTTCAATCTCCAGTCAAATAAGTAAATTTTTAACAATATAATTTAAGTTCCAAGTAGTTGAATTTTCAATTAGAAAAGATTAATTTTCAACGAAATAGTTAAACTTTCAATCAAAGAGCTGAAATTTTAACTAAAAATATAAATTTGATTTCTTCGTAATTATTTCTTAAAAGCTTTAACAATCTTTAAGCCAAAAGAGGAATTTTCTTGAAAAAAAAATGAATTTTCAAAAAAAAATTATTTTTAGCTAAAAATTCAATAACAATAAACGAATTTTTAACCAAGAAGAATGACTTTTCAACAAAATTGTTTAATTCTCTACCAAATACTCGAATTTTTATTTTAAAAAAAGTGAAATTCCTCTTAAAACAGATAAATTTGTATTTAAAGAAAAAGAAATTTCAAAAAATTGTTTAATTTTCATTCATAAATGAAAATATGAATTTTTTAACCAAAAATAAGTTTTTCCGACAAAATTTTAATATTCAATTAAAAAATAAAAATTTCTTCAACCAAAAAGGATGGTATTTTAACAAAATAGTTGCATTCTGTGCCAAAGAGTTGCATTTTTATCCAAGAAAGTTTAAAATTGTACCAAACAAGTTTAATTTTCAATTAAACAGTTGCATTTTTATCCAAGAAAGATCAAAATTTCTGCTAAAGCGGACGAAGTTTAAAATGAGAAAAACAAACTTTCAAAAAAGAGTGTAATTTTCAAACCAAAAAGTTGCATTTTTATCTAAGAAAAAAATAAATTTCTATTAAAGCAGGTGAATTTTGCAATAAAAACGACTAGTTTAAAAAACAATGTTTTCATCCAAATAAGATTTCAGCAACAAAATATGAATTTTAAACAAAAGGTTAGTGTTCTACGAAAAGAGTTCAGCTTTTACCCAAAAAGACCATTTTTTATGAAAACAGTCTTAATGTATTAAAAATTCCATTTTTTTCGCAGAAATTGATTTATTGTTAAAAAATTAATATTTTGATCTTAAAAGACAACTGTAATCTTTTTTGGATGAAAATTTAATAACTAAAAAAAAGTCTTTCTGTACAAAACTTCATCTGTTTTGAGATCAATTTCATCCTTTTTTTTAAACACAACTATTTTATCGAGAATTAAACACTTTTGTTAAAAAGTCATCTTTTTGGATAGAACATTAAATTTTTTCGTAGAAACTTATTTCCTCTTTAAAAATTAATATTTTGATTGTTAAAAGTTAACTGATACCTTTTATAAGAGAATATTTAACAATTTTGTATGAAAATTCATCTTTCCGATTTAAAAGTTTATCTATTTTAATAGAATATTAATTTATTTATAAAGGATATGTAACTTTTTGCTTAAAAATTATTCTTCTTTGCTTGAGCATTCAAATATTTTGTTTGATAGATTTGTTTGGATCACTTTGTTAAAAAAGAATTTTTTTAAGATTTATATTTTCAGATAAAAATTCATTTCTTTTGTTTAAAGATCATCTATTTTGTTAAAAATTAATCTTTTTTTAATGAAAATTCATCTACCTGGGCGAAAGTTCATCTACATTGTTAAAAATTATTTTTTTTATTAAAGTTTTATATCTTTAGTTAACAATTTAAATGTTTAGTGCAATTGCCTTTTTTGCTTTAAAATTAATTTTTTAACTGTGAATGTAACTTTACCATTTTTTCTAATTGATCTTTTTAAGTTGAAAATTCTCCTTTTTTGTATAAAGAATCATTATCTTGGTTTCAAATTTGATTTTGGTTGGGTAAAAATGCATTAGTTTCGTGGAAAATTATGTTTTTTTCTGAAAAGTCATGTTTCAGCATTCAATTTTTGTAGAAAAAATTTATCTTATAGCTTGAAGGTACAACAACTTATATAAACTTTTATTTATTTCTTGACCCGAAAATCTTTATTTGTTGCAAATTCGTCTTTTTGGGTTTAAAATGATTTTTTTGTATAAATTATATATATTTATTGAAATATAAACTATGACACTTTGAAAATTCAATTATTTTGTTAAAACACCTTCTTTGACAGTAGAAAATACTTTTTTTTAATAAATTATGAAAATTTTTATCTGAAATACTGTTTTATTTCGTTTATAAAAGATTAAAATGCTGTTATTTGAATATTAATGATCAAGGTTGTTGAAAATGAGGTTGTCGGATACCCTTCCTAATTCTACTAGCAGTAACTAGCAAAAGATTTCCGAAAACTAAGAATCACGTACAGTTTAAGGGGGGGGGGGGTGAAACATTTTGTAAGGGTTTGTTGCAGGGGGTGTGAGGAGTCATAGAGACGGCCTATAATCCATTACGTAATTTAAGTACGGCCCCTAAGTTACAACACCAAACTTTCGCTTTCAGTCACCCCGTTCTCAGCCTTCCTAGAACTGCTGACTCACGCAGTTTCTCAGTGAAGTAGGAAGAGAGCGGTTGCGACATTATATATAAAGATATGTATTCCAATTTAAAACGAGTCAGGCGGCCCTCACTGTTTACGTTGATGTCCCCCCGAAATCAGTCTAAGGTCATTTGAAGACAACCCCCGATAATTGACTGAAAGCCAGAGTTCGGTGTATTTAAAATATTCGGTTATTCTTACACATTAAATTAGTAGATTTTTACTAATTAGCAGTAAACGAACCAGCGCTATTTGACTTTGTAGAAAACAAAACTACCAATTAGTAGTTTTCTACTAATTCAGATTCAGAGAGTGGTTCAAAATTTCAGAAAAAAAACCTCACGTAATTTATGCACGGCCCCTTATGAGATGGTCATGAATGACAAGAAGCGACGAAACGCGTCTGGTAGATGGTATTTTTTTCTCTTCTCTCGGATGGGCCGATTATAATTGTAAATGCTACCATAAACCAAGCCGAACCTCGCACTGGTCGAGAGGAAATGTATTGGCGCGATGGGTCCAGCTATCGAGGCAATGTCCGCGGGGGGCATACTCCACCAGCCTTTAGGGCTGGAGAGTGTTGTGAATGGTCCTGAAGAATAGCTCCTCCGTGCCAGGGCCTTCGACCATTAAATGGCACGCAGCATTAAATCATCGTTGCTGTCATCATCTTCGTTATCTACTGCCTCCTCGATTCTTACCACCAGTCATTTGTATTATTATCGCCATCCTCGACTCACCAATTTTACGATTCGAACTCGTATTCAGGATTTACCGAATCGAACCCATCTCAAAAGGAAAAGAAAACATCATTAGTCTCTTCTCAAATGTTGTAAAATATTCCAGGGGTTTACAACTCGTCAAGTCAGGTGTACACTTGTGATGAAATCTCCGGAATGCTCCTGAAACAGCTAAAATGATCTAAAATCTCCTGAAATCACTTGAATTCGCATTAAGTCACGTCAATTCGCATGAAGTAGCTTGAAAAATGAATCCAATGAAATGCAACGAATGCAAGAAAGTGTTTACCATAAAGAAAAATATTTATGAACATTTACGCAAATCTCATTATCTGGAACCTTGCAAAAGTAAAGAACGGTGTCTTGAGTGTGATACGTGTGGAAAAATGTTTTCTTATAGGTTCACATTGCAAAGACATTTAAAAAACCACTGTCATAACGGGCCCGTGCAGAAATCTCCATCTGGCCCCGATCGGGGCCAGACCAGTCTGGATCGGGTCCCGATCAGAAATCCTGGTCGGTGCCAGATCGCGGATGAAACACGCCCAGATCGGGGCCAGATCGGGACACTTGATCGGGAAACCGGATTGGTGCCCTGTCGGTGACCGATCGGTACACGATCAGTCTCATTATAATCCACTCGTAAATTTCACGAATAAAGATTTAATATAAGTAAACTCGAAACTATCGAATAGTCCTCTCTTTTCGAAGGCCACCTTAATATTTTGAATTTCCAATTAGTTATTTCAACTTAAAATTAGAGTACAACAGGCACGAAAAGAAGAGGTTTCAGACTACAAAATTTAATTATACTTTTTAGAAACGTAAGATTATTGTAGATGGTACGAGTATCAGTTTCAAGGAAAAGGTTTGTTTTTATGAAAAAAATGGATGATAACTAGAAACATTTTAAATAACAATTTTGATTTCTGGAAAAAATATGTTGTCTATAAAACTTCTTAGCAAAGAGTTCTACCGATCGGGGCCAGATCGGTATTACGTTTGAAATCGGGAGATTTCTGCAAGGGGGAGTGCACATTTGTACACTAATAGCGCTCAGAACTCTTTAAGATTACTGTGCCCTGATGATAAATATGGACATTTTTTCAGTGATTATAAAATATTACGCGATCACTTAATTCAGGAACATTTTGTGTATGTTGAAGTTCAGGAAATAAAATTTTCTCTTTTGAAGGTAAGCCTGAGACTATATTATATCATGAATATAATTATACATTTTATATATTATTTTCGTAATTCTGCCATGAGCATACATGGTTATAACATAACATTTCTCTAATTAATATCGTTGAAACGATCCAATGTTGTTGGCTAAATCTTCAAAATAGGAATTTTGAGCATAATGTATTTTTACTTATATTATTATTGAATCACATTTCTAAGTTGTTAAAACAAAGGTATTTTATAGTTTAAATTAAAATGTTAGCAGTATGAGTATAGCACTAATTATAGAGAAATAATGTTGATAGAGGTTTGAAACTTATAATTAATTTCCCAGTTTACGATAAAATTATGAAGATTGAAAAGACCTAAATAGAATAAAAATAAGTTGAATTATTAGAAAAATTTGATTTTGAATGTTCGTAAGTGCTCTTGTACAGACAATACGATAAGAATGAATATTTGTAAGCATATACACGCCTGTGCTCGTGAATTCTACGGTAGCATTATTAATGTTTATATTTGTCCTAATGTCCCGAGTACATCAAATCCTTTGAAGAATGAGGAAGTAAAAAGCTTATGGAGCTTAGTAACCAGAATCTTGGGGGGTGCTGAAATTCTAATGACAAAATTTCTACCAAAATTTAAAGTATTTTGAGTTTGTGTAATACCGTTGAAATTCCAGATTCTGATTCGATTATCATCAATAAACAATTAGACCATGTTCTTGGTATTTAGAATAAATGTGAGATTATAAAACTTCATATCTGTTAATGCTGATCAAAAAGTTGATAAGCACTTGCGCCTTTATTCTAAAAAGAAGAAGTGGAAACATGTAAGTATATTTTCGAAGCACTTACATGTGAAAATCCCTTTACCACGTTTTTGTGTATCCGTCATTCTGAAATGTATATATGTACTATATTTATTCAGATATTCTTATGCGAAAATCACTTTATCAATAAATATCATATTTTACTGAAACGTTGCTGAGTGTTTTTTTTTGTTCTAGATAGTCCTAATTTTAAGACGATAAATTATCTTACAAAATAAAGCTGAAATCTCTTATTATTATTTTATATTTCATTTAGAAAATCTTACTGTCAAACTTAGAGATTTTATATCAGAAAAAAGATCAATTCAAAAAGAAATGGATTATGTAACGAAACTTGAACTAGCACTTATTTTTGAATTTCGTAGCATGAAGAATTGCGCATGCGCGTGCCAGACAAGTGAAAACGTGCAGTGCGCTTGCATAGGCAGCCATGTGATTACTTGCACTAGAAGCTCATATGGTTCCTGAGAATGCGAGAATTTATGGAAAATTTACGAGAGATATCTAGAACATTCATTTTTTACGTTTATTTTTTTTTGTTTTTGTGAAAAAGCGTTTATATTCAACACAGAAAAAACTGAAGTTTCCATTGGAACCCGTTTTTGGTTCCAAAGGAACTGCAAGAAAAATAAACCCTGGTTGCTGAAAAGGAACCCAAAACGATAAATGATACCACACTTAGGGTTCGAAAGAATCTCAAATGTAATTGAGCCTATTTCTAAAGAACCTATTTTTTGGCTTTGCCCACTTCGATATTATAATTAGTTAATAACACAATATTAACCTTAAATCACACATGTAATCGAACTCTGGTGGACATAACTTAAAGAAGATAATTAAATTACAAAATAATAACGTAATTGAAATACATATAATGACTTGATAAATATCATTTGCTGGTTATGTAACAAACTTGTAAATATAAAGGCTTATTCATACCAGTGCTCCCAATCTTGGCAACTTTTTGAAGTGCGCTTGCGTCGCGCTGGGAAAACAGTTGGCGCGCTGGTTTTGAATATTGCCGATATTCAAATGTGATATTTATAATAAATAATGAATAGAAAATGCATTAACAGTAATTTTTTAATTGTAAAATAAGATTTTGAAGTAACAGGTAAAAATTTAATTCGATTTTAATCAAAAAGTCATTGTGAATTCCGAGTTCAGAGAAAGAAGTCATTTTTTTTAGCACAACGATTAATCTTGTCTCTGTCGAGTTTCTAATTTTTATTGTCTTCATTCAAAGCAATTTGACCTAAAATAAAATCAATAAAGTTACGACAAATAAATTGAAAATTTTGTTTTTTTCTAAAGTCAAAATAAAAAACCTTTTTTGCAATAAAATGTGAATATGAATATGAATAAACTTATGAATTAATTTGAAACATCAAGTTCGTTTCTAGGTTCTCAACCAATCAAATATGCCATAAATCAACAAAGCAGCTAGAAATGACTCCTATGAAAAATATTAATTCCACGAATAATTCAACACAGGCCTTCGTGAAAAGGTACTCTAAGTATAACGAACAGTATGCGTAATGAAATCCTGAGTAATATGTTTGCTGTTATGGGAAGATGTGCAATTACATATGTTACTTTTTAAAACTACAAATATATTGTCAGGAGTGACGTAGGGTTGTTGCAGAAACGAATGCAAGAATGATTGTTTCTGAAGCCTCTCTACTTTTATTTAATTCAAAACAACTAAAGGTCATTGTTATATTTTAAAATATTAATAACAGCTAATTTGCTGAGCTGATCTTAATAGCGCTTGGTGAAGACTATGCTTCTAAAAAATTCACTTAATAATAATTAATTACAAAAGCTTATTAATTGTACATCAAAGATTTTTAAATCAAAATTATGTAAATAATTTATAATTTGTTTATAACTTTTAAGAGTGGGGTAAAATGGATTAGGTAAGTGATCAATTTTTACGTACAATCAATAAAATTGCATTACATTTTCAATTATTAATTGATCAATGATTTTAAATCATGGTCATTTAAAGATCGTGTAGACTCAAGCCAATTTTGTATAAAAAATTCTTTTTCGGCTTGTGAATGGGCCTTGATGCTGTTCTTGTCAAGTGCGCTCTAAACGAACCCATTTGGGCCTCTACAGGTATCTATTGGAGTTCAAGTTCCAAACGACAACAACTTTCATTTGAGCCGCAACATGAGTGAACCCCTAGTTTTTTCTGTCATTGCACTTAAATCTAAATAGTAATAAACATTAGGAATTAAAATTATTTTCATTTTTTATATGCAGTAAACTCCATATTTTAAGAATATAATTTTATTGATTGATTATGTACATTCTTTTAAACTTAAATTAACTTTACTAAATTTTAGTTTAGAACATGTTTTAAATTTTTCAGATTAACTAAACTACTGCAGTCCTGTTATAGTATCCGTCTTTGTTAAAGTATGGATTTTTAAGTATGTGCGAACATTTATCAGGGTGGCCATTTTAATCGAAGGTAAAAATTCCCAGTTTTTGCCCGGTTCGCAAACATTTTTCACGGTCAATAAGATTAAATTTTTTAATTTGAAAATTTTTTAATCGAATGCTCAATAATAAGCACATGTGAAACGGAAAGTTCCAACACTTTCCAACTAAACAAGTTTAAATAAAATACAGTTAAACTGAAAATTAAGAATTATTTACCATTTTCAATGCTCTAAATTAAAGAATCAATCGATCAACTTTAAAATTTTCAAAATTTTATTATTTTAAGCAATTTTGAACTGGAAACATTGAAAATTTAAATTCGTTTAACTAAATAGTTCAGTAAATCAGTAAATCAGAAGGTAAATTATTTTCATTTCTAATAGTTGAGGCATCATTGAAAAGCTTTAAAATTTTATTTACAGATCTTGAGAAATTTAGAAGTTGTTTCAAATGTTTTCAAATTTAAAATTATTTTTAAATTTTTCTCAGAACTTCTAAATATTTTAATAATTAATCAATGTTAAATGATAAATCTTTTCATCAAAAACTTCTGTTTTTGGCCGTTGGCTAAAAACGGAATTAACGTTTATAAATTCTTTGATATAAAATTAATACAAATAACATTTTGCATTTAATACAAAACACTTTAGATTCTTAAGATTTCAACTTGAAATGTTTTGCACTTTCAACAAAATAGTTGAATTTTCAACAAAGAAATATTTTCTACCCAAATGAATTTTCAACGCAAAGAGACGAATTTTTAACCACAATAAAATTAATTTTTAAACAAACAGTTGAATTCGTGAGCAAATAGAGAAACTTTCCAGCAGACGAGACGAGCTTTCAAAGCAAAAAAATTTATTATGACGTGACCATATTCAATTCAATATAGGTAAAGTGCTTTAAATTCCAAAGATTTCAAGTGGAAATATTTTAATTAATTTAAAAATATAAAAATATTTGAATATTCTTAATTTTGAACAAAATATATAATTTTTTTCTAAACGAATGATTTAGAAAATAATTAGTTTATCAATAACATTATAGATAATTTTATCATAAATACTTTTTTAAAAATAAACAAGGAAAATTCTTCATCAAATAGTAAAATTTTAAAAAATTCCACTATTTTTTTAAACTTCTAGAACCAAAAGATGCATTTTTCAGAAGACAGCTAAATATTCGACAAAAAAGTTACTTTTCAACCAATAAAGATACGATTTAAATTAAGGAGGATGACTTTTCTACCATAAAAGATGATTTTCTAATTGAGAGGGATGAGTTTTTAACAACGCAGTTGAATTTTTGACCGAAAGTTATGATTAACAAAATTGTTAAAATATCCAAAAATAATTAAATTCTTAAAAAATTACTTGAATTTCTAACCACCAAATTGTAGTTGAATTTTCAACGTGTAAAGATATATTATTAATGAAACGGCCCAATTTTCAACCAAAGAAAAATTGAAATTCAATCAAATATTTGAATTTTTAAGATAAAAATGCAAATTTTTTAGAAGGCAATTGAATTTCTATAAAAAAAAACTAAATTTTTTACTTTCCTACCATAAAAGATAAATTTAAAAAAAAAAATAAAAAAAGTCGAATATTTTAGAAATTAGTGGACTTTTAAATCAAAAAGATTGAAAAGATTGAAAGGTTGAATTCTCAACCAAAAAGTTTAATTATTTTTAAATAAAATACATTAATTATCTGCCAAATGGTTGAATTCTTATCTTATACAGTATAAGGGATAAATTTTCTACTAAAACTGAAATAGTTAAATTTTCAGATAAAAACTGTGATAAAAGAAATAAATTCAATCAAACAAAAAAAAAAAGAATTTTGAACCAAAAAGATGAATTGTTTACCAAAAAGATTAATGTCCTATCAAGAAATTTGAATGTCCAGCTTATGCAATATACATGAAAAAATTTTAACCAAACATGGGATAATTAAATTTTCAGATGAAAAAGATATCATTTTTAGCATAAAGATAAATAAATTTTCAACTAAGTTATAAATTTTTCAACCAAAAGTATGAATTTTAGTCCAAGAAGATTAATGACCTAATAAGAAAGAAGAATTTGCAACAAATTTCTTAAATTTTAAAGTCAAAGTGAATAATTATCTAAAAAAAAGTTTAATTTTTAAGCCAAAAGTAATATTTTTTAACTGGAAGGTTTAATTTTTATCAGAATAGTTTAAATTTCTACTAAATTGTTGAATTTTTAAGCCAAAAATATGATTTTTTTATAAAACAGTCGAATTTTCAACATAAAAATTCCCTTAAAATCAAATAATTTAAATTTAAATTATAATTATAAATCCTCGAATAAAAAATTATTTTTGTTTACAAAATATTCTATAGTTCAACTTTGATTAAACTAATCGACTTTTTGATCAAAAAGGTGAATTCTCAAAGAAGCATGTAACAGTTGATATTTCTACAAAATAATTTTAGTTGTAAACCAAAACGACCAATTTCCATCCAAGTAGATTTTAATTTCTACCAAAAAAAAGAATTATAAACAAAACCTATGAATTTTCAACAAAAAATTTCAATTTTTATCCAAAAAAAGATAAGTTTTTAACGAAACAGTTCAATTTCTAATAAAATATAGAATAGTATAATTGTCACTTTCAAAAATTTATTTTCAACTTAACATGAAACGAAATTTCATCAATAAGTTAAGTTTTCTACCAAAGAGATGAGCCTTTAACTAAAAAAATTAATTTTTATCAAAGTAGTTGAATTTTTGATTGAAAAAATATTACTTTTTAATGATGCAGTTACATTTTTAACAAAATAATTATATTTTCAATAAAATACAGAATTTCTAAGCATACGAGATAAATTCCGAACCAAAAATATGATAGTAGCCTTTTCCAAAAACAAAAAAAAATAATTTTTCCCCCTAAAATATAGTTGGATTTTCTTATTGGGCTTCAGTTATTACCAGAGAAAAAATAATTACTTTTTAATGATGCAGTTACATTTTTAACAAAATAATTATATTTTCAATAAAATACAGATTTTCTAAGCATACGAGATAAATTCCGAACCAAAAATATGATAGTAGCCTTTCCAAAAACAAAAAAAAAAATAATTTTTCCCCCTAAAATATAGTTGGATTTTCTTATTGGGCTTCAGTTATTACCAAAGAAAAAATAATTACTTTTTAATGATGCAGTTACATTTTTAACAAAATAATTATATTTTCAATGAAATACAGATTTTCTAAGCATACGAGATAAATTCCGAACCAAAAATATGATAGTAGCCTTTTCCAAAAACAAAAAAAAAAAATTTTCCCCCTAAAATATAGTTGGATTTTCTTATTGGGCTTCAGTTATTACCAGAGAGCGGACGAGCGTAGTCTGAAGTTGCGCACGGAGCGTAGCCTCGGCTCCCTCGTATGGGATTCAGTTCATTTTTGCCCTATTTTGCTAACATCTTCGTAAAAGGTAATTTTTTCTATATACGTGTAGTTAAAAAATGTTTTTTATTTATTAATTACTATTTAATGAAGTAATAAAATAATAATAATGATGATTAATTACAAATATATTACAGAAATAAAGTTTTGATTCATTTTTACCCTCAGCTTTTAACAAAGTGAAGTGAAGAAAGGCTGATTTGATTTATTTTTTCGGTTTTTACTGTGGACCAATGATGCCAATGTTGGCACCCTGAGCTGCGGCGCTTGCGTTCGGCCTGACCGCTCATTGGCCACACTTGGCGCAAGATTCAAAATTGCATTAAAAAACAATTCTTATAACTTAAGTAAATAATTATTAAAATATCCACAAGGTTATATACAAATTGTGTAACTTTGATTTCAGGCAAAAAAATAAAACACATATATTATATTCATAACAGTTTATTTTCAGTGAATTCCAAAGTCCAAATTATGTTTTACAATACATTCAATTTAAAAAGAAATTTCTTGGAAAAGTGATTGAAAATAATTATTTATAAGTTTTTAATATTTTTTATGTATTTTTCTGGGAATTCATATAATTATATAACCCTATAAATACATAAATTATCACGACTGCATTGTAGTTATGCTTTCTTTTTTTTTTACTTTAAGCGTCGTTGTGTCACGTCTCAATCGAAATGAACAATCTAAAAATTTGTTTTAGAATTATTCAAATATCACTACTATTATCTTCTGCAATTAGCTTCTATATATCAAGCTGCTGAAATATCATATGGTATTTAAAAAAATGTATCTATTAACAAATATTTTGAGAAATATTAGTCAGTCTTTCAAATTCAATGAAAATAAACTGTTATTCATCAAATATGTGTGTTATAAATTTTTTTCTTATCTAAAATCAAAAGTTACACAATTTGTATACATTCTTGTGTATATTTTAATAATTATTTATTTAAATTACAAGATTTGTTTTTCAATGTAATTTTGAATCGCACTTCAAAGTGTAGACAACCAGCGCTCAGCCCTAACGCACGCATGGATGAAAATTATTATCATTTTATTATGGAATTAAATAGTCTGTAAAAAAGAAAAACTATTTTTCAATTGCATTTATACAGAAAAATTACTTTCTACGAAGATATTAGAAAAATATAGCAAAAAATAACCGATTCCTATGCATTTGGTCAATTGTTATTCCCTCAGTATTCAACGAAGTGAAGAGAGCTAGTGATTGGAGTGAGAATACCTTATTGTATATTTAGGCGGTCATGACTTTTTCTATAAATCCCGGCTTTAGTTTAAATGTCGACGGGCATGACTAACCTAACTTTTGGAAGTTGCATTAGGAAGTTATAATTTTATTCTAAGAGACTGGTACGCCCTATTAAATGAAAAAAAATGTAAATTAGGTAAATATTGTTTCAATTGGTTTCCTTATTAACTATTATTTAGGCTAATATCGCAATGCGAATAGTTGCTTTGACAGGTATTCAGGTGGCTGACAGCGCGGTTCAGAACTCCACAACTCTGGATGAGCCAAAATTCAGTCTCCAAATGATACTTTCCCCTAGATGCCCACATGGGCACCTACGTTTAGAGGAATACATTTGAGACTTGAATACTTCCGTATTCTCAGATGAATTATAAACATTTAATCAATTTTAACATCCTGGAAACGTCATTAAACTAGAAGTGCTGATTCATGCATTTTCTCAGCGCGCAGATGAGAGATGGTTTCGACTTTTGCCTGTAAAACACAAAAAGCATATCGGAATGGCGCAATGCGCAGATGCGCACATGCGGGGATCGCGCAATATTGTGCAATCTAATTGGAAACTACTCAGGCGGCCTTAAGTGTTAACGTTTCGATACTCTCGATTAAGGCATAAGGCACTTGCAGTTAACCACCGATACTGTACCTAATCCGAGAGTCGGGTGTATAATCAATTATGATTAAACCTACTACATAAAATTCTTTATAATTATACAGAATATATTCCAAAAATTCTGCATTTTCAAATAATAATAAATAATGAATTATTTTAAAACACTGTATTTTTATTTATAGCAACACTTCTTATTACTGGTATGTGTGACATGTCTATTATTAATATTATTTTATTCTGAGAAACTCAAATTATTTTGTGATTATAAATTGGATTCGGATAAAAATTTCATGAAATCGAACGTCAACATAGTTTTATTGTATATGTACATCAGATTACAATAATGACTAACCGTTTTTCTGAGTCTAACTATTAAAAATAGTATTATGTCTGAGAGACAATGTTTGTTTTAAAGCATAATTAATTATACGATGAGCGTATTATTGTTGCTGAGGTGATATTGAAACTATAGAGAAGGCTTATGAAATTCGCATACACGCGCTTTACCATGATAAACTACTTAATTTTTTGAAATCCCTTGAAATCCTTGAAAAGAAAAAAATATTTTTAAATCAATTAAAAAATCATGAATACTGAAGAAGCCCTTGATATCAAGTGAAATATGATAAAATGTTATGAAGTCTTTGAAATTCATTAAATTGTAATCATGAAGGATCCTTTGAGATTTGCGAATTTTCATGAAATTCTTTTAAAGCCGTTCTTTTCAAGCCTCTTTAGATATTGATAAATCTAATAATAATATTATCAATAGTGATAATTAGAATTTAATGTTTTCATATATTTTTTAGGACTTACATTAATTTTTCAAACGTATTAATTGGGCCATTATAGTAGCCGAAGTATAAATTTGACATTTAAAACAAGCTTTTGGTAAAACGCAAAAGATTAGATAAACAGCGAAATAAGTGGCAATCAGTATTCCCTCAGACTGTTTTTATGAAATGTAAATATCTTGGCAGGAAAACTTTGACACTTTTATACCAAGATATAATGAATTGCTTTATATTATACAAGTTAATAAAGCGGTAGAATATTCATTCGTTACATTCCTAATAAAATTCTCAATTAATACATTAATCAGTTTGTTCATTTATTAGAAAAGATGAAGATTGTCTGGACTCTGCTATTATCCTTAGCCGTAATCCTTAATTCTATTGGTGAATATAATAATATATATCTATAATTTTAACCCTTAAATGTTCAAACAGGTCCCAGGGACCTGGACACTTCTTTCAGCAGTGTTTTTTTCCAAAAACTTTTCTCATTTTTCGCAATATATTTGTCATAAGCAATTAATTTTTAGATCTATTTGTACAATATTCATTATTGCGGGACTCTGGGATACAATTTAAAAATATAGAGCTGAGTCTATGTAAACCGGAGATATTTTAGTTTGAAGTTTTTTCGGGTCTGTTGGACCCGTTCTAGGCGGAACAAAAAATATCGAGGTTCTAGCACTCGAGGTTTAAGTAAAAAAAAAAACAGAAATTGAAAGTTATTGGGTCAAAATTTATAGATTCAATCTATTCTTCTAGATGTTCTAATGGGCCAGAAATATTTGTTTTGACATTGAGGAACTCTCATTTTATGACCAGTCTGTTGTTATAAGAAGGTTTAACTTACTATCAAAGATAATCAAGGTATGCATTTGAAATGGTCAATACAATCATCTTGTTTTTCTTATTTCGACCGTCTACGAAAGAGAAAATTGTCCATCGCGGAGTATCAACTTGATTAGTTAACGTTGGTGTGTTTATTTAAAATGACTGAATGTGTAATTCAAATGTTTACAACAAATAATAAATGTAAAGTGCATGAAAATATCAGGAGTTATTGTAAATTTAAATTTAGGATATAAAAAGATATTCCTTTTTTTTAAATTAAAATCGATCATTTATTTTTAAGGATAAAATCTAATAAATAATATTAATTTTACTGTATAAGTCTTTCTTGTGCGCAAAGAATTATTTTTAATAACTTTACTCTTATTATTTGAAGTTCAAAATTGCTTTTCACATGTTATCATTTCAAATAAGCGCACCAACCTTCACCAATCCGGTTATCGGCATGATGTATGCAGTAGGAAAGGCTTCCAATTTTTGCAACTTTTTCTTTCAATTTTCGAAACTTTTTGAACTCCGCTTGCGTCGCGATGGCAACCCAAATGTGTACTGTTAGCGCGTGAATTTTAAATTATATAAATATTTACATTTAATATTTATGATAAATAATGGTTATGAAATGCATGAAAAGCAGTTTCTTAATCCTAAGATAGAATTTTGAAGTGGTAATTTTGTGACGTTATTTTGAGTCACAATGTTGGAAATTTAAAAAAAATTTTCTACTCGTCAGATAAGAGATTGTATCATTGTGATACAAAAATTTTTTTTCTAAGCTCAAAATTCATAACGTCTTTTCAATTCAAATCGAATTATTTTTTATCTGTTACTCCGCAATCTTATTTTAGAATCAAGAAACTACTATTTATGCATTCCCCAATCATTATTTATAATAAATATTTAATTTGAATATTTATACTATTCAAAATCAGCGCACCAATAGTAACCAATCCGGGCTTACCGACACGTCGCAAACGCAGTTCAAAAAGTTTGCAAAATTAGGAGCACTGAACGAGAGTTAGGAGAACTGTGGCTTAGAGCATTTTCGGAGTGAATGAATATCATTAAGCCTTTTAGCGTCACATTTGCTGTTTATTGAACTTAAACATATTTTTGATAAGTTTAAACTGCTTTTTGACATTGAAAACATTCGTGGAGAGTAAGATGTCTAAGATAGAACATGATGGAAAGTAAACTAAGTTTATTTTTTCGAATTTTCAACGTAAAATTTGATGCTTCCGAGAGATTGAGCAGAAAAACTGAACTGCACGTTCAGCTATCAATTTGTTATCATCTTGTCGTTTAAAACTGAAAACGTGCCGAAAAATGCATCATTCCTTGATGATGCATATAGTAACAAGATGTGGAATATTGGTTTCTGAATTCACTCCAATCTTTGAAATCTTACAATTCAATGCAGTACAGTGACGCCGTGCCGTGTCCTTAGTCTTTCAAGCTCCAAACAATATATTATCAATGTGTACTCTGAACCTATTGAAAAAGTAGGTAAAAGGCAACAAATAGAGAAAATGCAGAATAATCGACTCGACCCTCTAAGATGGCCAGGTCGACTGTCCGAGGAGATTAAATCGACTATCTGAGATGATCAGTCTGACTCTATGCAGTTCGAATCAACTAACCGAGATGATCAAGTCCACACTCTGAGATGATTAATTTGAACCTCTTGTTATAATATTCTAGAGATATTATTCATATATGGGCATAAAAAGGGACTTCATAGACGGTTATAGTTTAGGAAATATTCGCGTTTTTCTAAGTTGAGATAAAAAGAATTATTTTTTGTTTTGAGTGGCGAATGATACTGTGATATATAATGAATATAGAATGTGCGTATGGCACTCGCCAAGTTTAAAAGCACTTTTCTTGAAAAACTGTTTCTCAAAGTTCCATCTTAAAAAATGCCCCTGTGACTCGCTTATTAACTTAAAGGATTCATTTTCGGCCTAAAGTGCCGGAAATTTCAACTAAACTTCTAAAGTACCTCCATGTAAAACAGCGAACACATTTTTAACCCTATAATGCCACACATGGGTCTGGCAGACCCATTGGTGTTCTTCTTACTATTATATCTCCTAGGTTAGTTGATGCAAATAATTAAACTATTCTTGAAAATTGTTTTTAAAATATCCGGACGCGGCAAATTGCATATTTAGTTAGCGTCTTCGATAAGGCAAACTCTTTGAAAGGCAGTGATTCAAATATATACAGGAGTCTCTCAGACCCAGGTATGCCATTTCGCGTTAATTATTGAAAAGATATGCCGAGTTTTATCATTAATCGAAAATGAATTAAGTGGCACTTTGTGCACATTTTATTTAATGTAAAGTTAATAATGATTAATTTAAAATATATAGTGCATGTTTATCTAGTGTGTATACTATAACTACATGATTTTTTAATGTAAAAAGTTCTACATAAATTTTTTAACTTTTTGAACCTTTCAATTAAAGCGAGGCAAAAATTGATTAAATATAACACAATTAATTGTTTAAACAATTGATGATTATTTATAATAATAGTATTTTATAATAATGTGAGACAGTTGCAGTTATTTTAGAAGATTCTCACTTTTTGTCCACTTTTCAATTAAAGTGAGGTAATAATTATTTCAAGATGAAAAACTTAATTTTTTAAACAATTAATTGTCATATGTAATAATATTCTTTTTGCATTGTGCGAGAAAGTCGAGCTTTCTTCCTAAATTTTCAATTTTTTGTACACTATTCACTTAAAGTAAGATATTAATTAATTAAAGTTAAAGAACATAATTATTTGAACAATTTATTATTATTTTGATCATTATTTTGACCACTTGTTGTGAATTAGCTTGGTGATAATTATTGCAAATTAACAAACATAAGTGCTTGAACAATTAATTATTGTTTTTGACTGTCTTCTTTTAGATCATTACTAGAAAGTTACAATTTTCTCAAAAAAAATTTACTTTGCTTTGGTTTTCTAGTTTTGAACAAATCATAAATAAACAATGAGCAGAATAATTTTCTAAACCGTCTCTTTCTCTTTTGTAGTTATACTTTTTAGATATCTTTCTTGAAAGATTTTTTTCTAAATTAATATTAAAATTTATTATTTGTTCCTATCTAAAAAATCAAAGAAAATCTCAAAATTTCAGAAAAATCCGCAACTTTCTATCATTGCTCTAAGAGAAGATAGTGATAAACAATAATACATTTGTTAAAAAATTATGTTTTTAAATTACTTTAATCATTACATCCCTAAATGAAAAGTTCACAAAAAGTGGAAAATTGCAGAAATAACTGCAACTTTCTAGCATTGTTTAAAACTAATGTTATTAATATAATAATAAAATATTTGAAGAACTATGTTTTTAACTTGAGTTAATTATTACCTCACTCTAATGGAAAAATTGACAAAAAGGGAAAAATTACGAATAAACAGCAACTTTGTACCATTTTCAAAGACCATAGTATTTAGAACAATAATAAACTGTTTAAACAATTATGTTTGTCAACATCAATTATCAATCACCTTCCTGCAAGTGAAACGTAGAGAAAAAGTTAAAAATCTCAAAAAACTTAAACTTTCTAACATTGTTCAAGGAGAATATTATTAAAAATAATTATGAACTGTTCAAACAATTATGCTAACTTGAATTACCCATTATCTTACTCAAATTAAAAAGTGGACAAAAATTTAAAATTTAGGAACTTTTAAATTTTACTTTAAAAGCTGTATAACATAATCCTAAGATACTATTATAATAAATGATATTAAATTATTCAAACAATTCTTTTTGTTAAATTGAATTGATTATTGCTATCATTAATAATCAACAGTTCTGAAAAAACGAAAGTTAGCACATTTACCGAACCCTATCGAAAGAAGAATCTTTTTTGAGAAATGCACGCTGTCTCACGCCAGGTGTTACATTTATAATAAAAATAATTTAAAGGAATCTGTATTGTCGTCAGAGACAGGTACCGTTGATCAGTGTATCTATCATCCCACAATCCGAGAAATTAAAAATCAACACTATCCAGTTAACTCTTGAAATGACAGAAGAATACTTAACGTAATTTCTGACCAGATAGAAAATAATATTTTGTTTTTTCATTCAATTTGTTCTGTAAAAAGATCTACGCACTTCGCTCAACTAGGAATCGAACCACAGAACTCCTGATTGTCGTTTAGGTGCTTTACTATTAAGCTATTAGAGAGGTCGAAAGAAGAATTTTTTCAGAACTACTAGTAATTTAAAGGAAGCTGTATTATCATCAGAGACAGTTACCATCGATCACTGTAGATATTATACCACAATCCGTGAAATTAGAAATTAACACTTTCGATCGAGTTGACTCTTCAAATAACAAAAAAATACTTAACGTCATTTCTGACTAGATTAAAAATAAATCAATTTTTTTTAATCAACCCATTTCCGCCAACACAAATAATTTTCGAAACTGTTACATAAATGTTACAGCTGGCGGAAACGGATTAAATTGTTTTTCTGGAAAAAGATCTACTCGCTTTACTACACTTGAAATCAAACTGCAGAACTTTCGATTGCCGGTCGGGTGCTTTCCCATTAGGCTATTAGAGAGATCGAAAGAAGAATATTTTATCAGAAATACGCGCTGTTGCAAGCTAGGTGTTACATTTATGATACGAGTTATTTAAAGGAATCTGCATTATCATCAGAGTCAGTTACTATCGATCAGTATAGATATAATGAAGGAAAATTTACGAAAAATGAAATTCTCTGTTTCTTGTTGCAGAATTAAGTTCCCAGTTTGAATGTTTGCCTAATGGAGAGCCTATTTCTAAAGTTTCTCGTTGGGGAACTTCTGCTTCTTCTTCTTCTTCTTCTTCTTCTACTGACAGACATTCTCCTGGCAGTTCTCTTCCTACTCCCAGACCTGATTCTTCTGCTGAGTTTCTTCCACCTACCGAGCCATCTCTTCGTGTCAGATCCAAGTCTCCTGTCAAGAAAAATTTGCCTCGCATTCTCGGATTTACTTTTGAAGAACTTAGATTTATTCGACTTTGTCCCCATAAGAATCCAGAGCGGATATTTGAACTTCGAAGATACATTTTTCCTCCTAATAACTTTCTTAAATTAAGAACCAGAAATACGTCTCTTCAGCCCGTGCCACCTGAAGAACAAATTGTATTATCAACCCCCAATGGTGACGTCTGTGCAATTTTGGAAAAATTACCAAACTACCACACGATTTTTCGTGGACTATACATGGCTGCAAATGCTTATTCGAAGTCAAAACGAGCGAAAATAAACATGAATAGCGGCGTGATTACAGAATTGACCCCAAAAGAAATCGAGGAATGTCCAATAGCCACCCACAACCCAATAAAAAAAAGTTTTGTCATATTTCGTGTTGATTGAAAACTGCAATTTAGTCATTTTGAATTCCGTTTTTAGAATGGCTGCTATGCCAAAAAAAACTTTAAAACGACTAAGAGTTTTTAAGACCAGTTTAAACGGGAAAGTGTCTGTAAATTACATTTTAAATGAAAATTTTACACTTTATTTTTTCAATGTTAAGTTCACTTCATGACTTTTTTAATTGTGAGATCACTTAGTTCACAACGCAAATTTATGAAACCTTTTGTTTGAAAATTTTTTCGTTTTAATCATACATTTTTAATTAAGAGAATTTTAAAATGCAGCCTATAAGACTCAAGGTAAGGTAAACTGACCATTACTAGGACAGCGTAAAAAGTGTATCTAATACTGGGACAATAATAAATATGGTGGATTATTTTTTATAATCAAAAATAAATCATCGAATATATTAAAAATATTGTTTTAAGCTCCACGCTTTCCGTCCAATTAATTATTTATTCTAAAAAAGTTGTTCAAAATAGTTTAAGGCAACCTTCAATTCTAACCTTGAATTTTGACAACTGATTGGGTACAAGTAAGTAATATAATAGTATCTCATAAATTTATTTTTCCAATAAAAATTAGTAAATATGAATTGAAATTTAATATTATAGATTAATATTAAATATTTAAAATAACAATGAGATTAATATAATCGATTCATTCAAAATTTTAATTTTTTGGTTGTAAGTTAACTTTTCTGTCGAAAATTTATATTTTCAAATTAAAATCATAACTCTTTTGAAGAGAACTTGCCTTTCTGGTTCAAAAGTCTCTTATTATATTTTTAATCTAGAATTCATCTAAATTAAAATTAATACACAAATTGGAAAATATATTACGACAATTTTAATTATTTTTTGGTTAAAAATTTAATTATTTTCTTTACAAAATTTATTATTTTTTTTAATTTAATATTTTGCTTGAAAAGTCATCATGTTCGGTAAAAAAATTAACTGTTTTGTAGAAAATTCGTCTTTTTTACTTGCGAATGCAACAGTTCTGTTCAAATTGTTTTTCTTTCTTGAATGAAAAATCTTTTTTAATTATTGTTTTAGATATTTTGTTGAGAATTCGTCTTTTAGATTGGAAAATTTATCTTTTTCAATTTAAATTTCATCTTTTTTAGCAGAAATTCAACTGCATGGTTGAAAATTAATGTTTAGGTTGAGACTTCAACAGTTTTATTAAAAAATCGTTTTTTCTTTTTAACTAATTTAACTGCTTTATATTTGTGATTAAAATCTTGTTTGGTTGAAGTTATTTTTAAACTGAAAATTCAAGTTTTTTGTTGGGAATTTATATTTTGTGGCTTGAAAATACAACTGTTGGACTAAAAAAAAATTATGTTTTGGTTGAGGATTCAACTATTTTGTTGAAAATTCGTCATTTTTGGGTAAATCATATTGTGTTTGATTTAAAATAAAAATGATTTTAGGTTGAAAATTCAACTATTTTATTTAGAAAATCATTTGTTTTCCTGGTTATTATTTAGGAGCGAAAATTGAAATCTTGTATAAAAGATTCGTTTTCTTTATTTAAAATCAATTTTCGGAAGCGGAAAATTTGTTATTCCATTTTTTTGAATTGGTTTTTCTTGTTTAATGACTCAACTATTTGGTTGAAAATTGGTGTATTTTGTTAAAAATTCGTTGTTTTTTCAGAAGACAATCTCCTTGGTTGAAAATTCAACTTTTTGGTTAAACATTTATGTATCTTATTAAATTTTTTTAAAGACTAATTTTTTAAACTTAAAATATAACTACTTAATTGAAATTTAACTTTTTTGTTGGCAGGTCATATTTTTGGGTTAAAAATTCTACTATTTGATTTAGTTCAAAACGCAACTTTTCGGTTAAAAATTAATCAATTTTCATTGAGAATTCAAATATTTTGCTGAAAATTTCATATTTTTTGATTAAAGTATATTGTGTTGTAATTAAAAATTAAAATCTTCTTTGTGGAAGTATCAACTAATATATGTTTGATTTAAAATTAATCTTTTTGGTTTTATTGGTAATTAATTATTTTTATTAGAAATTTAACTAATCCTTTTTTGGTTCAAAAAGTCTTTTTTAAATTCAAGTTTTTTTTAATTAATTAATTTTTTCGAATGTTTCTTATTTGATGTACAAATTAATTTTTATAATGTAAAATATAACTACTGGGTTGAAAATAAAGTTTTTTCTTCAAACTTGATGTTTTCGGTTCGGAAATTAAATTATTTTGTACATAAAATTAATCTTGGTGTCTTGAAAATTTAATGAATTAGTATAAAATTTAACTATTTTGTAGAAGCTTCATTTTTTTACGTTACCATTTTTTTTGTTTCCAACATTTTTAAGTTTTATTCTTTGTTAAAAAATTCTCTTTTAAGTTTAACAATTCATCTACTTGCTTGAATATTAATATAATTTGTTGAAAATTCATCTTTTTCTATAGAAAATTAATCATTTTAGTTGAAAAAATTTAATATTTGCTTAGTAATATATGTATTTTGTTTAAAAATTCATCTTTTTTAGTCAACAATTTTTATGATTGAAAATACAACTATTTAATTAAAAATTTATGTATTTTATTAGGAATTTACCTTTTTCTGTACCAAATTAATATTCTTGGTTGAAAATTTATCTTTTTGGTTGAAAATTTATATTTTTGTTTGAAAATATAATTATTGCAACGAAAATTCAACTGTTTGTAGAAAGTTCTTCTTCTTATCTCAAAAATCCCACCATTTTTGTTTAAACTGGTGTATTTTGCTCAAAATTCGACTTTTATAGTAGAAAATTAAACTTCGTGGTTAAAAATTAATCTTTTATTTGTTTAAAAAGTCTACATTTAAGATCAATTTTTTTCTCTATTGACTGAAAATCTTTCTTTGTTAAGGATTCAATCATTTTGTTAAAAATATTTCTTTTTCGATTCAATTTAACAGCTTCTGATTTTAAATGAAAATCTTCCCTTCGTTCAAATTAGAACTGTTATATATTTTTGTGAGTTATTCTCTCTTGGTTGAAAATTCGCAACTACTTGTTTGAAAATTAAACTAATTTGTTAATTAATAAGAAACAGTATTTTCATATAACCTGTAAATAAATTTCCAACAAAAATGTATTTGCCAGAAATTACGTTAGATGAAGGGTTGGATGGGTTTACACTTAAGGGCCCATAAAAATCGAAGCAAGAAGAAAGAGAAAAAGAACTAAAAATAGTATCTGATAATTAGGGAGCCAAATTTGTCAACTAATTAATGTGAAATTGATACACTGATTGAAAAGGATCGAAAAGGATTGAAAACAAGGATCAAATTCTTTCGGATTAATTTGAATCGGTTCGGGCATAAAAATTAGTAGTATAGCCTTAGCGACTGGGCAAGATTCTGTTCTATGCTAAGTTACCGACATAAGCTAATTACCATCAGTCGGTAAAGTGTTCCCCTATCCGTACATGCTATACTACTCACAAATTCTTTGTGGGACTTTTTCAAGTTCAAAATTTGATCGTGACTTTAAAATTTTAGCCTCCCCAATACTATGATCGCCAAATATTAAGGACGCTATATTACTTTTAGGGCAAACAATAAAGTGCAAAGAGGATCGATGAAGATAGATTCCTCATTGGATTTGAATAGGCATCGTAGAATTTCCTTTTGAGAATAGAAGCATCAAATCGAATCGGCCTATTCTTCAGTCATTCCCACGTCAGGTCGCAGAAAAGCGGTCGGATTTACAAAAGGGAACAATGACCCATTCTCAGAAAAAGGTGATTCTCTTATTTCGTCCACCTGTAGAATCGATCAGCGATCCTGAGGATATCGCTACTATCGCAATCGACGACTGTGGTATAATGCAGATCTGTAGACTTGATTAATCGACTCCCTCTCCATGACACCGGGTCATCCCGGTTACAAGTTGTATATTTACATTGACTGATTTGTGGACAGTGAGGTATGACGGGTGTGGCTTGATTTCGAGAAGATAAATGCCGCCTGAAGATTCTTATCTTAGTTTAGAAGACACCTGCTGTAATTTCTTTATGCATATTTTCTGCTGTGGACCAAAATTGTCCCTTAGGACCAGTAGGGGTTGTCCATAAACTGCGGCACCAATTTTAGGCTATTTTTTATCCCATCGCCGCCCCTCTTTTCAACACCCCCTCCCAAAGTAATGTAGCCGAATATTCTATTAAAACATAGAAAAGAGAGTGATTTTTAACAAAAATGTGGTAATGATGGAGGGATACATTCTTTCAATGAAAATTAATGTGAATAACACATTGAATTTGATGTGAAACCCTTTAAATTCATAAGATTTTAAGTCAAAATATATATTGCATTTTCAAAAATTAAACTTAACTTTCTAATCGAAAATAACAATCATGAATCTTCAACTAATAAAGGATGAATTTCTAACCACACATTGAAAAATGAAATTTTCAGATAAAAAATTTATTTTTATCTAAAGAAAAAAACAAATTTCAAAAAAAGATTAAATTTTACACCAAAGAGTTAAATCATAAAAAATAAGAATTTTTAAGAAACTGGTTCAACTTGGAACTAAGTAGTTGAATTTTTAACGGAAAAAGATTCATTTTCAACAAAGTTACAAAATTTTGAATGAAACAGTTAAATTTTCAACGAAAGAGATGAATTTTCCAGCAAGAAGATCAATTTCCTATGAACAAACATGAATTTTAAACGAAATACATTAATTTTTAAAAATACTGTCCAATTATAAAGCCAAAAGGATTAATTACCTACAAATGGTTGTATTTTCTATCGAAAAATAGTTTTTAACAAAAAAATTAATTCCCCATTAAAAAATTAGATTTGCATAGAAAGTCTATATTTTAGTGGAACAGTTAAACTTAAACTAATTTTTTACCAAATTATAGAATCCTCCACCAAGCCAGATTACTTAATTTAATTTTCAATAAACAAGGCGCTTTTTTCAAAAAACACGAATTTTCAACTATAAAAGATCAATTTTCAAAAAAACATCATATAACAACCAAAAATAGAATAATTAATACATTCTTAATAAAAAAGTTAATCCTTGAAAAAAAATGAATTTTAAACCAAAAAGTTAAATTTTCAAACAAAAAGATGAATTTAAAAAAAGTTAAATTTCTATAAGAAATATTATAATTTTCGATCAAATAGTTAAATTTAAACAAAAAGCATGAATTATTAACCAAAAAATAATTTTTTTTTCTTCTTTATTTAAAATTCCCCTGCATGGTTAAAAATGTAACTACTTTGTTAATAACTTACTGTAATAGTCAAAGATCCATCTGTTTGATTAAACATTTAATTATTTAGTTGCAAATTTGTTTTCTTTTTATGTTGAAAATCAATTTTTTTACTTAAAATTTAAGTATTACACCTATTTCGTTTATAAATCATTCGTTTTTAGTTCGAAATACAACTATTTGGCTTTCAAATCCAACTGATTTTTTTTAAATTTATATTATTGCCGTAGAAAACTCAATTTTTTGTTCAAAATTCATCTATTTGGTTTGAAAATCCGTATCTTTTATTAGAATTTGTACCTTTTACGGTTAGAAAAAATCTTTTTACAATCAAAATGTCAGCTATTATATTTTTTATTGAGAATTACTCTTTTTTATTTAAAATTCAAATACTTAGTTAAAAGTTGAACTTCTTTGTAAACAAATAATTTTTTGTTTAATTCATCATGTTAGTTGAAAATTTAAATATTTAGTTCAAATTTTCAACTATTTTGTTAGAAATTCAAATATTTTGTTTAACAAATCACCTGTTTTCTTACATAAATTTCATAAATTAAAATTTGTTATTAAAGCTTCAAAAAAATTCATTTTTTTGTTTTCCAAATTATACCATTTAGTTGAAAATTCATCTTTAGGGGTTCAAAATTTAACCAGTTGGTTAAAAATTCGTCATTTATACTCGAAAGTTTAACTATTTGGTTGTAAATGCTAGTTTTTGGACTTAACCATTTTGTTTCTATTATAAATGTGTAAAAATCATCTTCTTGAACTTGCGATCGCAACTTTTGCCATGAAAATTCATCTTTTTTTGGAAGAAAATTAATTTAATTTTTTTTTTTTTTTGAAAATTGAACTATTTTGTTAAAAATGCATAATTATTTAACTTGAAGTATCAAGAATATTATATTGAATTTAACATATTATTATACACTAGTTTCATTTGAAAAAATACATTTCCCTATTTTCGTGAAAAATCATCCTATTTCCCCTATTTTGAGATGGTTTTTTCATTTTCTTTAAGGCGTTTATCAAATGCAACCTGAGAAAAATTTTTGACTCACAGGGGGAAGGGTTTCCTTATTTGTGAAGCCAACATGGAGGGGGGCAAATCTCGTGTGATTATATGTGACGTCGGTGGGGGGGGCGTTCAAAATAGCGTGACGGTATTTTTTGAACGGTCCCTCAATGATTTCGCAGTGGATTCGTAAATCTTCGACTTTGAAGCAATGTAAATTATGACTGCGTCGAAAAAATTTACTATGGTGGCGAGAAGCTCGTTAATTCGGCAAGAATTCGATAAAGTAGCTTTTTTTATGAGACGTGCGCATAAACTTTCACTGCGACTCTTTCTTAGAATAAAACTCATCACTCATTTTTTTCAATATTTTTTCTGAATATTTAGTAGATTTTTTAAATTTAATTGAAAAATATTTACATTCAATTTGAATGAGGTGTAATTATTTAAAGTAACTTACTTCTCAATGTAACCATTTCAAACTTGAGTCAGTAGGTAAGCAAGGTCGTTTCTTATTAAAACTTCCTATTTCCCTCTTTTTCCTTTCGAGAGAATTTCTCTTTTTTCCCTGTTTTCTACTAGAATTTTACTTATTCTTACCATTTCTTTTTTCTTTTCCTTGCCATTCCACTCATGCTTTACATTTTCTCTTCCTCTTACTCTCTTATTTTTCTTCTTTAACTCATCTGGCTTGTTCTACCTCCTTTATCCATTCGTCTCCCAGTTCCTCTTTCATTACAATTTTCTTAACATTCTCTTGCAATTAACCTATCTCCTCCGTTCCTCTCACACAGGCATTCCTTAGACGCTCTTATGTCTCCTTTACTTATTCATATACGCTTAATTTTCTCTTCTGTTCCTTCTCCAAGCACACTGATCCTTTTACTTCATTTCCCGCTCTCCATCCAGCTATTCTTATCCATCTCTTTTTCCTCCCAACCTTTTCAGATATTTTGGCCATCTTCTTTTCATCACACTATGCAATTTATTGTTTCTCGATTCCATCATCCTTGCTCATTTATCTAGTTCCTCGTTCCTCAACTTCATTCCTTAACCTCATTCAGCTATCACAACCTTTTTAAATCTTCTTTTTCGTTTTCTCTATATCAGTTTCATTACCCTCGCTGATTTCTTAATCCTTTCCCTAATGTGCGTCCTATTATCACCGTTACAACTATCCTTTCTTTCCATATTTCTGTCCAACCCTCCCCTCTTCATAACCTGTTGCACATTATCCACACGCACTCCTTCAATTACTCTTCTTCATATTTCAAAACTTCATTAGGTATTTTATCTATACCTGAGACATTTTCATTCTTCATTAACACTATTGCCTTCTCTATTTCTTCCCTTGTGATATTTCATTCTTCGTACTTCTTCGTTTTCTCCTTCCTTTATTTTCTTTTACACTGCTTTTAACAGTGCCATACATAATTCGATCCATTTAAACATTGAAATCTCCTTATTAACTTTTTTATCCCCCCCACTCTCTCTCTCTCTCTCTCTCTCTCTCTCTCTCTCTCTCTCTCTCTCTCTTTATTTACTACTTTCCATACTTCTTCCTTCGAGCTTGCCCTTTATGCCTCCTCGTCGAAGCTTCCATTTTATTTTGCGTTTTTTCTATAACATAACTCATTATATTCTTTCTTCCTTCTCATGTATTGTTCTACACTGGTATTTCCATTTCTCCATTATCTCAATTCCTTTCTCACTTCTTTTTTCATCTTCTTGCATTCTTCATCCCAAAAGTTTCAGTTTACGCTTTCGCTAACTTTTTTTTTTACCATACTTTCTCTTATCACTTTTTCTACCACATTTCTGATCTCCTCGTTTACATTTCCCTGTCTAATTTTTGTCATATTTATTTTTTCTCTAAATTATTCCACTCCCTCTGCTTGCCAAATATCACTTCCCACTCTTCTTAAATTCTTAATATCACTAGCTGCTATCCATTCATCTCTGTTTCCCATGTTCTCTGTCACTATTCCGGGAAGATAATACTCCGTATGTTCTTCTTTGCCTCATCGACAACAATAATATAGTCTATTACTGTGTACCCCCCCCCCCATCCTCCCCGTATCAGTGTATTCTTTTTTCTTATCTCACACTATATTCCCGTTTAAGATCAACCGTCCCAACTCCTCTAATATATGCAGGTTCTTTCATTGGAGTATCCCTATACTATTAGTTTCACCTCTTTTTCCTTTCCTTCCATCACCTCCCTTAACTCCTTTGTTTTCCTCTCTATATCCTCATTTACATGAACCCCTACTATCTTTTGCTTCTTCTCTCCTTACCTATTATCTTACTAAACCTACTTTTAGTTCTTTCAAACCATATTTTTCCAATCCTACCCAATCATTCCTCATTGTCATAGCCATGTTTTTCATTGCTCTGCTTCCATCCTCACCACAGCTTGCATGACTTTTTCATTTTCTCTATCTCTTCATTTCCTCCCTTTCCTTTTTTATTTTACCTACTACTCCGTCCTCTAACATTTTACTAACTTTTCTCTCACTTCATACAAATCTCTCAACATACCTTCTATCTGTATTCTTCCGTACTGAGCCCAAGTTCTGTCTCCTTATTTTCTATTCTTTCATTTCACCAATGCCATTTCCTCTCCTCGTATTTTCTTTTAATTCCTTCTCCTCTAATCTCAGACCCTTCATCAATACATAGTTCAAAATTCAACAAGTTTTTTGCTAATTCGACTTCATGTTTTAAAAATTCATCTTTTTTTTAAGATTCTTAATTTAAGTTAACAGTCCATCTCTTTGGTTAAAAATTGAACTATTTTCTTGTAAATTCATTTTTGTTGTTAAAAATTAATGTTTTCAACTAAAAATGTATCTATTCTAATTGGAGATTTAATATTTTAGTTGAAAGATGATTACATATCCCAAAAAGTAATAGAAATAATAAAAAAATGAATGAATTTCTATAATTGATAATATTAAAATTTAATATTTTTACAAAAGTTTAAATAAAAAGACTTCTATTAAGAAATTGAGGCACAATTATTTGGACATAATTAAAAGAACTCTAAAAATATTCATAAGCAAACCATGTAGACCATCTCTTCCAGCAGAAATCTCCTATTTTTTGGGTGAAAATGCAACTTTTTATCTACAAATTATTCTTTTATGGTTTAAGGTCTAATTATCTTGTTGAAGATTCTTTTTTTTTAAGTGAATTATGTTTTATTTCAAGTTGCAATATTTTTTGGTCAATATTTTCACTGCTTCGTTAAAAGTTAAACAATTTTGTTCAAAGTTGATCTTTTTTTTTTTGATTAAAATATTTGGAATTGAGTTTCAATGTTGTTTTATTTTAAATAAAAATGTTTTTGGTTAAATTATCGACTATTATATTTATTTTTAAAAATTCATTTCGGCTGGTTAATAATTGAACTATCTAGTTAAAATTTTTCCTTTTTTGTTTATTTTTGTATGTATTTTACTAATCCATTATTGGTTTAAAATTGATCTTCTGCTTTTGAACATTTTTTTTTGTTCGTCTGTTTGGTAGAAAATTAATCTTCTGAGTAGATATTTTATCTTTTTTATCTTTCTTTTCTTCTTTCTTTTAATGTAACTAGTCAGTTAAAAATTAATCTGTTTGGTCAAAAATATAACTTATTAATTTGAAACTCGTTTTTTTCATCCCAATGTTTTGTATTCAAAATTAAAATATTATTTTGTTAAAATATAAACTATATTGAGGTAAAAATTACACTATTTTGTTGAAAATTCAATTATTCGAAATTGTAATATATTTCAACTTTAAATTTTAGAAATTTAAAGAAAACTAACTGCATTTAAAAGAATAAATTCCGCTTCGTAAGAAATCACCTTCTTTCCTCTGGTTTAACCTCTTCACTGTATAGACCGGCAATCACAAAGTGGGCTAAAAATATGTGGCACGTTCTATCAGATAGATTTCATTAAAAATGGGTACTAAGGTGACATTTGGGTCGCTGAATACGAATTCAATGTATAAATTCGAAATATCAAAATAGCTGATTAAATATGGCAACCAAAATTTTTGAAAACTTCAATGATTTGACGGATTTGAATCAAATTTGGTATAAGGGAGTTATTTTGGTCTCTGAATATTAATTCAAGGTCGAAATTCGAATTTTCGACATTGCTGATCCAATATTTCGATCCGCTATATTGGTTTCGCTATTTGAAATTTTGAAATTCTGAAGCCAGATTCAGATTCAGTGACTTAAAAAACTTTAATCTACCAACTTTCATAAAAATCCGCCAATTTTACGTAAATACGATCAACCATATTGGATCCGCCATTTTGAATTTTAGAACTCTGATACCATATTCGGATTCAGAGACACAAAAAACCTGTGTGTGCCAATTTATATATTATTTGAAAAAGTATAAATATATTTTTTTCATGGCGCATATTGCGTCAAACGTACTCTTAACCATTTTCTTTCTCATAGTCTCATTCATGAGAGTTGTAATGTAATCGTCAAAATTTTCGATTTCTGCTTTTTAACGAATCTTTACTTTTCGGCATGTATAGAATTCGAAAATCATAAAATTTTGTCATTGTCTGCCTGTATGTCTGTATGTATGTTTACCTGAATGTTGTAGACACGATAACTTTGAAGGATTTGTCTAATCGAGTCAGCCTTTAATACACTTCTTAAGATGCCCAAAATGAAGGTTAAGTTCGTTAAGCAGATATGTCTAACCAAAATTAAAACATTTAGAGCATTTTAAAAATTTGAAAAAAAAAATTTATTTTAGAAATTTTGGTCAAAGTTTCTTATAAATAAGTAGAAGACTTGCAAATCATCGTGAAGTATGTGGTTCGTATCCATGCTAAGTGCGTGAAATGTTCCTGCTAATGTTATAAACTCCCACTGCGCATTCTAGAAACATAGCACGGACACGAACCACTTGAACCACCAAACAGCCTCGATGTCGGTAAAGTAGGAATTTTCAATTGTAAACGCCGTTGCTCATCTACCATCATCATACGGATCCTTTTAAATTGAAATTTCGCCAATGCCGAAATATTTTTGAACTCTTAGCGGCAGTTATACACGAGACTGGAGACCAGCTGGCAAATTTCGAATCACAGATATCAAACTAATATCAAATCTGGTCCGGAGAAGAATATTTTACATGCCGCGAGGCTAATTGAATGCTACCACGGTAGTTCTGGTCCTTAACATGGACCTGGGGGGATCCCCGGGAGTCGCGGGCTCCGGAGGTATAATGGGCCCCGGGAGAGGACAATAATTAACCGACGGTTAGTTTACGTCGCCCCCCGCAGCTCTGTCGAACCCCAGGATAGCCGCTGCACTAACTTGAGTTTGAGATACATAAATATCTTCGACCTAGTATATAGGTGTAACGAGCGAACGTGGGGTCACACCTTCTTATAATTATTAACGCGACAAATGACTCGCTGTCCGTTATATACACCCAAACGGATTTGAGAAACCGCTTCCACCTCCCCTGCGAGCACCTGGAATTTATTTCACGGGTTAATCTCCTTTCGAGCATTATGCGAGGCCTTGCTGGTTTTCAACGTTAAAACGCACTCGTAACTCTTGCGAAAGCGGCCGACAAATTGATTTTCGAAATGGACATCCGTAAAGGCCGAGTTGCGATACCAGCACTAATGGGTATCAGATTAAATTTATAAAAAAAAGAACAAGACCTACGGTCTGACCCTCGGAACTGAAGTTCTTGTGTTGAATGAATTTTGATTGAAATTAAAGAAAAATTAAGGAGTTTTTAATTAAAATAATTAATTTTCAAGAAATTGAATTGCTTTTTATATTTAAATTTTTAAAGAAAAATTTTGAAACAACTGATTTTGATCAGTCTAAACAGGTTTTGTTTATCCACTAGGGTGGTCCAGAGTCATAACTGTTGACATTTTTCTTTCGAATAGAGGGCATGCCATCCTCCGATTTGTGAGGTTCCTAGAAAAAAAAACCCTCTAAGTTTGAACCAAGTCGGTGAATGTTAAGAAGTGCCGTAAAGGCCCTGAAAATCCTATAAGATTAACATGGGAAAATTTTTGTTTTCGGAAAAATGAGATGCACGTTTCTAGATTTAAACTTGGCTTGCGGGAGATTAGGGATCGGCCAGAAACGAGTTACCAATTTCAGTTTATTTTTTCAGGAAAATAGGGTAATAGAAATAATTACTAATGGACAATTTGAATATTGACCTTGACTTTTTAAACAGTTTTCAATTGTTAAAGCAAATTTAAATTATTTAAACAATTATTTATTCCACAAAACTGTAAAAAATATTTGTCTTTTCTGCTTAAAATGCAATAATTTGTCATTGTTTGGAGTAGTAAATTTTTCTAAAAACATTATGTAATTATTTAAACAGCTAATTATTGTTTATTTTTAAAAATTTCTCACAATTGAGCCAGAGATGTGTACTTTTCTTAAATTTGTATCCTATGCTACTTTTTATTGAATAACTACATAATTTGTATACATTTCTTCTAATATTTAACAAATTGATGTTTGTTTAAACCATTTTTATTTGCTGAAGCAGTTATTTTTCGATAACTAAAAAATCGAAATAAAACAGAACACATGCAATTCATTACGATTTTATAAGTATTTTTGGAAATGTAATTATTTAAACAAATTATATTTGTTTGAACCTTAAGAACTGGTAAATGTATTAATTCTATACACTATATATTCAGAAACATAATTTCATGTGTTCTATTTCATTTAATTTTTTTAGTTATCGAAAGAAAACTGCTTGAGCAAAAAAAGATTGTTTAAACAAATATAGATTCGTTAAAAATTAAAAGAAATGTATCAAAATTATGTAATTATTCAACAAAACGTATCATAGGATGCTAATTCAATATGGAAGTTGATATCTGTGGATAAATTTTTAGAAGTTTTGAAAATAGACATTAAATAATTATTCAAGTAATTACATAATGTTTTCAGAAAAATTTACAACTCCAAATAATGACAGACAATTACAATTCGATCAGCAAATACAATTATTTTTTTTTACATTTTTTGGAAATAAATAATTCTTTAAATTGTTTAAATTTGTTTAGACGATTGAAAATTATTTAAAAAGTCATTCAAATTTTCAAGTTGTCCAGTAGTAATTATTTAGCGTTTCTTTCACCACCCTGATATATATATACACACACACACACACACAGATATATATATATACATACATATATTAAATTTTCAAATAAACAAGATTATTATTCTAACCGAAAAAACGAATTTTACACAAAATACATGCTTTTTTATTTTATAAAGGAGAAATTTCTAACCAAACATTGAATAGTGAAATTTTCAGGTAAAAAATTAATTTTTATCACAGAAAAAAAATTTTCAACAAAATAGTTCAACTTCAAACCAAACACGTGAATCTTAATGAAATATAATTTTTTCAGAAATTAGTACAACTTTCAACCAATTTGTTGTATTCACAACCAAAAAGTTGACTTTTCCGCTGCAACAACATTAATTTTCTACAAAAAAAATTTCAACAAAGTGGATCAATTTTCAACAAAATTTCTAATTTTCAAACTAAAAAGGACGAATTATCTACATAACGCTGAACTTTCGAGACAGAAATATAATTTTTTACCAGAAAGTTTAATTTGTATAACAAATTGTTTAGTTTTATTTCAAATACTTTAATTTTCAACAAAAAATATTATTTTTAAACCAAAAAGTTCAGTTTCAATCGAATAGTTTAATTTTTTACCAAATTTCCGAATTCCCAACCATACCAGATAATTTTGTCGCAAGTAGTTGTATTTTTAATAAAAAAGGATGAGTTTCTAAACAAAAAGCCAAATTTTTAAATGGAACTAGTAGTCTTGCGCGCGTTACGGCGAGCGCCTATTTATCTTTTTATGAAAAAGAATAAACCAAAAGCCTGTCTTTTCTATGTTATATATATTTAATTAATGTTGCACAATATTAGTATAAAATAATAGAAGGCACCAAGAAATGAGTTCTGTACCTGAAACTGTAATTAATCTTTTATAATAGGATTTTAATCTTCTTGTCTGAAAATTCATTTTGCTGATTGAGGATTCAACCATTTTTCGGGCAACTCTTATTTTTTCAAAATTAATTTATTGAAGTGAAAATTTAAATTTCCATTTTTGGTAAAAAATGTATTGATATTTTTAATTACAATCTGTTTCGGTAGAGAACTCAGATATTTTCTTTTAATTACACTTCTTTACACTGGAAATAATTCTTTTAACTAAAAACTGAACCATCTCATTTTTTCCTTGAATATTAAGTTCATAATTGAAGCTTTTTGATTGAAAATTCAACTATTTTCTTCAAATTTCTATATATATATTTTTAAATTAATTTCCATAATGGTAAAATTTACTTATATTACTTTTGGTTGAAAAATGATATTTTTTAGATAAAAATCATATATTTGTTTGAAACTTTCTAGATTTTGTAGAAAAATCGTAATTTTTGGTCGAAAAGTAATATTCTTGATTGAAGTTAATATTTTTGATTAAGGATTCAGTTATTTAAAAAAATTCCTTTTCAGATTGTCAAAAACCAATTTCTTTAAAAGTAATTTCGATTCTACTATTTTTGTTGAAAATTGATATTTTAAATTGAAAATTGACCTTTTTTACTTAATAATTCAAATTTTTAATTGTTCTGTTTTGGTAGAAAATTAATCTCTTTGATTTAAAGTCGATCTTTTTTCGTAATGATTGAACCATTTGGAAACAAATTCATCTGTTTTCACACAGTATTTGGAAATTCAGAATTTTATTGAAAATTCGTCATTCTTAGTAGAAAAATAAACTTCCTAATTGATATTTCATCTTTTTTTCGAGGATTCTATTATTTTGTTAAAATATCCTTTCTCTGTGAAAAATTAATTTATTTAAGAGAAAATTCGATTTTACCATTTTTGATAGAAAAAAAGATATTAAAAAAAATGGATCCTTTTTTGCTAAAAAATTTTTTTTTAAACCGTCTTTTTCAAGTCAGAAATAAATCTTCGTGGTTATAAATTCATCTTTTTCATTGAGGGTTCAATTTTTTTTTGAAAATTTCTTCATAGTTAGTTAAGAATTAATTTATGTAAGATAAAATTGGATTATACCATTTATGCTAGAGAATTGATATTTGAAAGTAAAAATTGATCTTTTTTAGTTGAAAATTCAACCTTTTGTTTGAAAAAGCACATATTTCGATAAAAATTCAGGATTTTGGTAGGAAATTAATCTTCCTGCTTGAAAATTTATCTTTGTGATTAAGAACAAAACCATTGCGTTGCACTTTTTTTTTGTTAAAAATTAAATACTTTAACTGAAACTTTAACAATCCCACTTTCGGTGAAACATTGAAATTTCGAATTAAAAATGGATATTTTTGTGTTGAAAATTCAATTATTTGTTTCAAACATCGTTTTTTTTATATAAAATTAATTTTCTTGGTTGAAAATGGATCCGTTTGATTGAAAGTTCAATTGTGTATCATCAAATTCATCTATTTTGATAAATTTAAACTAATTTCTTGGAAATTTAATTGTTTGTTGTTATTTATTAGTTCTTTTAACTAAAAAAAATGATCCTATTTCTGGTTTTATATATTTATATTTTTAATTGAAAATTAATTTTTTCATTTGAAAATTCGTCTTTTTTGTAGAAAATTATTTTTCTTTGGTAAAATCTTATCTTGTTTATTGAGGATTCAACTATTTTCCTGATTTTTTTTGTTTGTTAACAATTAATGTATTTAAGGGAAATTTTAATTATATCATTGTTGGTTGAAAACTAATAGATTTTTTGTAGAGAATTAATGTTATGGGTAAAAAATTAATCTGTTTTTTATTATTCTTAACATAGATGCCCACATTCAATTTTTTTGTCTTAAATCGGAAAAAAACGCCCTTCATAATTTACTATAGAAAAATGTTAATCGCTGAAAGTTTCTGCCATATAATGTGTAGAACCTGCCGGATTTTAAGTGAATTCTATCTTATTTTAAATACTTTTTATATTATTGTACTTGGATTGAAAATTAATTTAGTTACAATTGATATTATTTGTTAAAAAAGATTTTTTGTAATGGAAAATTAATCTTGTGATTGAAAATTCTTTTTTTTTTGTTAAAACTTTTCATGTTTGTCGTCAAATTCCCCTGTTTAAATTAAAATTTTAAATAACCTGTAGAAAATTTTATTTTTTTATTGATTATTAAGTTTTGTGTACTAAAAACTGAATTATTCTATTTTTGTTGAAAATTTGATCTTTTTTATTGAAACTTGATCTTTTTTAGTTAAAAATGGAATTATTTGTTTGAAAATTCCCGTATTTTGTTGAAATTTAAAGTTAGTGTAGCATTGGTGTATTTTTAGTTATAAGCTGAAGTGTTAGTTATTATTTGCATTCAATAAGCATTAACATTAAGTATTATTCCTGTGATGCATGGAATTTTTTATAAAATTTCATTGCTGATATAAAATGTGGTAGCAACTTATTGAGATTTTGAGGTTAATATTGCGTTTTGCAATTCAAGAGCGAACTGCTCGCAGTTAAAAAATTTATCAAAAAGAAATGGGACGAAAACATAAAAAGCTATTTTTTATTTTAATCCTCATTAAAATAGTTTCTGATTTTTCACGAAAAATTTTATAAATTTGAATGAAATTTTTGTGAAATTCGTATGAAAAATTTTAATAATTTTCAATGTATTTCAAACACGGACTATTTTCTTCGTATTACGAAACATGAGTAAAAGCTTTACTTTTGTAAAGTTTTTGTAGTGCATTTTCGTAACTTTTCATAGCAAAAAATAGTGTTTTATGGATTTTTGTAGATAAGCGAATCATTTACATTAAATTGGCAAAAGTTATCTGATTCTGCGACCAGCAGTTCGCTCTTGTATTCTCAAATTAATTCCTAACCTCAAAGTCTTAAAAAGTTGTTATCGCATTTTACACCAGCAATGGACTTTGATGACAAAAATTATTACAAATTCCATGCTTCAATGGAATATTACTGAATGTTAATGTTTACATTAACAAAAAATAATAAGTTAAACATTAACTTGTAATTAAAAATATACTAACCCTACCGATATAAATCTCTGAGTATATATTAAAGATTCTCGAGGCTCTGAGCAGCTCTGAGAAATTCTCCGGAGGCACCCAGGTAGATATATTTAATGGTTCAGATAGCTCGTTTAAATGCTTTGAAGGCTTTAAAATGTCCTTTCCGAAATTGAAATGAAAATACGGTCATAAATAAAGAGCAGAGAGGCTTAAATTGAAATAAGAATTCGAACATAAGTAACAAGCAGGGGCCCTGTATTGCGGTGGTACGGGTGGCAAAATGGTGGTAAAGCAGAAGTGTTGATTCGTATTATCGACATTGAATTTTGATTCGATTATTATTCCCAACAGTGATCCATAAATACTTGCGCATGCTTGAACTGTGCGTCGCTCATTGGCTCTAGTTCGCGTACGTATTTAAGAATCAAGTACAGAAGCGCACCGTAACCAATGAACGTCACTAAAATCCAAGCAAGCGCAGATCAAGGCAGCTCCGTTGGGATCATTAACTTCAAAAAAAGCACGTGTAACATTCCATTACTGTCTAACTCACGGATGCATCTGTCCAAAGATATTTTTGCTGTGCCACACGCGTGTAGCTATCAAAGAACGAGCAATCGTGACAATTTTGTCGATATTTTCCAATGCTGTCTAACCCACTGACGCCTCGTGTCGCACGCATATAGCAATGAAATCGAGTATTGTGCCAATCGAAATCGGCAATATCGTTTAAAGATTTTATATTGAGAAGGATAGTGAAAATTTTCAACCAAGCAGGTGAATCTTAAAAAAATATGATTTTTAACAAACTATTTCAACTTTGAACCAAGGTGTTGAAATTTCTAACCAAAGAGCTAAATTTTCAACAAATTTTCAACCAAAATAGACGAAATTCCAACAAATAAGTTTTAGTTTCAACCAAAGTGATAAACTCTCAAGTAAAAAATTAATTTTTTACTAAGTGGTTCACCTTTTACGCATAATGTTAAATTTTTAATTTAAGAAAATCCGATTTTCCATAAATAATGGGGCAATGACATTTTTAGTTTAAAATAATAATTTTCAGCCTAAAAAATAAGTTTTTAACAATTTAGTTCGCCTTTCAACCAAAAAAAGGGGAATTTTTAATTAAAATTTTCAGTTTTCGGAAAACAAAGATTTATATGATGAATTAATTAATAATATTATCATTAATTTCTTAATTTATTCGAAATAATGAATAATTTAATGGTTAATTTTTTAATTGAAAAAGTTAATTTTCTACCAAAGAGATGAATTCTCAAAAAAATGTATGAATCATCAACCACAAAGAACGATGTGTTTTGTTAATCGTTTCAACCGCCAACCAAGTAATTAAATTTTCAGCCAGAAAAGAATGAATACTCAATTAAGAAGGTTCAAACGTATAATTTCATTCATCACCAAAATGCATCTTTTAATAAAAAAAATTTTTCACTAAAAAAATATATCTTATACAAAATAGATATATTTTTAAAGATATAAAATTTCTAAAAATAAAAATTTAACCAAAACTGGAAAAGTTACATTCTTGGGGGAAAAACAATTCTAAACAATGAAAAAGAAATTTCAACAAAATAGTTAAACTTTCAATCGACAAGATGGATTTTCAACAAAAACGATAGATCTTTATCTTGAATAGTTAAATTTTTAATTCAAAATCTTAATTTTCTACCGAAAATATGAATTTCCAATTGTAAAAATTAATTTTCAAGCAAAATGTTGAAATTTATCCTAAAAAAAGTAAATTTCAACAAAAGAAAGAATTTAAAAAATCTTGAAATTTTCAAGCAAAAAATGAAACGTTCAATCAGAAAAATAATTTTTAACCAAGAAAACATTAGTTTTCTACAAAATAGTTAATTTTCATCTCAGGAAATTATGTCTAAATCAAAAGAAAATGAATTTTCAACCAAAGAGATGAATTACCAGCTGAAATCATAATTCGTTTAAAAATAATAGTTTTGTAACAAAGTGGTTCAAACATCAACCAAGTAATTGAATTTTTTACATAAAAAATGAATACTCGAATATTTTTTCTCCCAGGCAATACAAATTTCAGAGCCATTAGAAAAATTCAAGGAATTTTCCAGGTTTTTTCAAGTAAAAAAATGCAAGAACTTTTCCAAGTTTTTAAGGATTTCCAGATTTGGCAAAATTTGGCCCGGATCGGGCACCCATAGTCAGGGCCAGAATTTAAATTAAACGCCTAATCCGATCAGGGCCAGACTGAGGTATCTATAAGGATGGCCCGATCTGGCCTTGACCAGGCCACTTCTAGTTTTTATTTATAAAAATATTATTGAAATATCATTTGTTTAATAAAAAGTAAACAATTAATTTAAGGATATTAAACTTTATTGCCTAAATAATTCAAAACAATTATCATTTTACAAATACTTTGAAAGTCTTTGTCATCTTTCGCATCAATAACTATCCTTGTGACATATTCAAACTGTAAAAATAAAAAATCATACTAACTCATCCAACAAGTAGACCTACAATGTAATTTTTTAACACATTGACAATCGAACCGAAGATTAATCGAATACATTCGAGATTAGTACGCTAAATTCGAATCTAAATAAGTGTAAACTCTCAACAAATTAAAATAATACCGGCCATAATTCTGCGTGGAGAATATGTCACCAATGCCCGATGTGGCCTTGACCAGGACCATAACAGTAACCATGACCAGGGCCACATTCAGTTAACCCGATCATTGCCAATTTGGGAATCAGGATCAAATTGGACAATTTCTCAACGGGGTTTATGAGACAAATTAATAATCATTGGTAAAAAAATGCAATTCTTTTCATTCTACAAGACTAGATTACATTTTCCTTTTTAAAAAATCATGTCTCTCTTTTCCGCAATCCTTATAACCGACAATACTTGAATTTCCACTTAAATCATTCTTTCATCAATTTCTATGTAACTCACTTTCTCCAAACTTTCATAAAAAATCTTAGTATGTAGTTTGTAAATTTATTGGATATGGATATAGGATGTAGAATGTAGATTGTAGAGTATGAACCATAAATCGATATGAGAAGAGGAGGTATCGTTTGCCTATAATTTTTCACGGTCTAGTAACCACGATCAGCAAGGCAGTAGTATAAGATATCTCTGATAACTAGCCATTTCCATTAGTGGGTTGTTTCGAGGCTCTGTAATGTTATAATGTCATTGTGCTAACTCAAAAGTCACTACTGTAATCGAATAATCGTAAACAATACGATCCCATGATTTTGTAACGACGGACTGATATAAATCTCTAGCTATTATCTTTGAATCGCAATAATGCTGCTCTGAACTAGGTATACTAATTCGAGAAAATAATAAGCAGAAACATCTACCTAAAAAAATTATTATTGTAAACTTTAATTTCCAAAATTAATTTATATTAAAAAATATTTTGACTTTGTGTTAACTCGGAAACTCAAAGGTGCTTATTTTGTTTTTTTAAATTTAAGCTTCTTGTCGCGCTCACTAGAAGTCTCATGTCTTTCTTTCGATTTTCTCTTTGTTGTGTTTTTCTATTTACTTTTCAGGTATTCTGTGTGAAAAGTCCATTTAATCAACCAGCTATTTAATGAAACTATTTGAGGTTAAATCATTTCCCAGTGGGCAAAAAATTTATCGACGTCTTTACGACATCGTTACGACATCTTTACGACAACTTTACGACATCCTATGTCCATGTCGTTAAGGTGTCTTTACGATATCGTAAATAAGTCGTATGATCTGACGATGTCTTTACGACATCGTAAAGACACCGAAATGACATGGACATAGGATGTCGTAAAGTTGTCGTAAAATTGTCGTAAAGCTATCGTAAAGATGTCGTAACGATATCGTAAAGACGTCGCCAAATTTTGTGCCCACTGGGTTATTTACGTCTACTTTTAAATACTTTATACTGGTATTCAAACTCCAATTGCTTTTTCAATTTTTTTAAAATCGTTTTAACGTGTTTCTTTTGTACTTGGTACTTGGTATTATCTAAATTTAAAAAAGTGAGACAACGAAATATCTATAAAAACCAGGCACTCATTTTTGTTAAAAACCTGATTGGCTTTTAAATGTACTATAATTTTTATTTAAAAATGAAATCCGCTGCTGACCTTATTCAATTTTCAATGAAAAAGCTAGGAAAGTGATTAATCTTACGAAAAATTCCTTCAAAGTAGTCAGTCCGTATTTAATTTTCCAATTTTAGAATTTTTTTATTTATTCTTTGGCAAAGATATTGTATTTTAGATCCCTAAACTTTTTATCTTGTTAACTCATACAATTAAAAAAAGTGATTTAGTTTATTTCTTTAAATACGCATTAGAAATTTTTTAAACTTATTTTTGATGATTTCTTCTTTTATGCTCATTAAAAGAAAAGTTTTCTTTTCGTCTCATATCTTTTCAGAATTATCTTAAAAATATTTATGAAAAAAAACTAGAAAAAAGGGTTAATCTAACGAAGATTCTTTTTCATAGGAAGTTTGGTAGGGGTAGTGAGGGGAGTTGAGGAAAAATGATAGGTGACGAAGTAAAAGGACGGGAAGCTAGGACAATTCCTCTTACTTTCCCTCCCCACACGTACCCTTCTCTACCCTCCCCTCACTTACCTTCGCACTATCACTACATATTCTTTCCCCTCCTTTCACTTCACTTCCTATTACCCCCTTCTTTTCCTTTCCCCTCCCCTTACTTCCCCTCCAGTCCCTGGCCTCATTTCTCCTCCCATCCCTTCCACTCCTTTCCCCTCACCTTTCCATCCATCATTTCCACTCCTTTGAAAATTGTACGAAGGACAGGCGAACACCCGACCGAAACCATAAGGGTTTCGCCCGTTTCTACGGAACCCTTAGAAGAAAAATGTGCGATTAAAAAATAGTAAGATAATATCAAGAACGAAATAAAATGGTCTGCTAGCAATACGTTGCTAATAAAAATCATGCCGAATGGAAATCTCCAATAATTATAAAAAAGAAATCATTTTCAATGTCTTGTAGATGAATGTATATCAGGATAGCATAAGAAAGGGCTCAAAGAACAAAAATAAAGATTATTTGTGGAAGAGGTAAGGATGGGAAGTGAGAGGTTAAAGATAGTGTGAGAGGATGTACGTGAACAGTGATATTCAGGATAAATCAGCGGAGATGAAAAAACTGATGCAAGAAAACCAAGAAAATATTATGCTCATAATAGGAGAAGATTTCAATGTGAGAACAGAAGATAGAAGAGGAAGGAAATGGGGAGGAGAGCAAGGAAGTTCATCCAAAAACAAGAAGCTGAATAGGGAGGGAAATCATTCTTTAAAAACTTGGTAATGATGGGATGGTTTATCTTTAAAAAAACATAGAGGAAGATAAGAAAGGAGAATACACACACTCTCGAGAACAAAAGGGAATGGTAATTGATTATGTGACATTAGGCGATTAAGTTAGCAAGTAGGTCATGAAACTAGATGTAAATGATTACATAAATTCTGATTAATTTCCCATAGTAGTGACGTTATAGTGAAATAAAACGAATAACTATATGGATAAAAAGAGAGCAAAGGTAAAAATAGCCGGAAGAGGGGATTAGTCAATCGATTGAGAAGAACATTTCAAGGAAAAGGTCAGCAATATCATAATGGAAGAGGGAAATGTAAACAAGGAGAAGAAAATAATAATGGGAGTAATTAAAGGAGGATTAGAATGGACAACCAAGAATGAAGTAATTTAAAGAGGAATTAAAGGAGATAAGATGATAAATGTAAATAAAAACGAAAGAAGTCAAAAAAGAATTAAGAAGACAGAGCAAAGAGAAAATATGGCAGTGTGCGTGATGAAGATGAGAACACAACAATGGAAGAAATATTTAAGGTGTTAGAATAATGTGCAATAGAGTATGGAGAGGAAAGGGGTGACCAGAGTCATGGACAGAAGAAGCAGTGGTACCCATAGTGAAGATAGTCAAAGGGCAGGACATTAAAGGTTATAGGGAAGCGACTCGAATGTTAATTAGAGGTAGGTTATTATATAGATTCGGATCACTTTCTTAGAATAGTAACATCGGAGAAAGAGATAATTAGTAATAATACGGATAAAAAGGAAGCGAAGGTAAAAAAAGCAAGAAGAGGGGATTGGTCAATGAATGGAGAAGAAAAGTTTAAGTTAAACGTCAGCAGTGTCAAAATGGGAGAAGGGAATGTAAACAAGAAGGTAAAAATAATGTTAGGATAAATTAAAAGAGGATTAGAATGCACAAGCAAAAAATAAATGATTGAAGGAGGCATAGAAGTGGATTGAATGAGGAATGAAAAGAAAAAAAGTAGGAAGACATAAAGGAATTTTAAAAAACGGAGAAAAGGGAAAAGTTTTGGAGAAAACTATAAGAGAAAAAAGGTTTATACTAAAATTTGTTATTGAAAGGAAGAGGAGGAAAATAAAAGGTTTTAAGAAACGGCGGAGAAGTTTAGGGCGGAAGAAGAGGTTTGAAAGGTAATTAATAGAGGGAGAAAATGAGTAAAGCAGGATATTGAGATGATAGAATAAAACAAAGAATGTATGGCTTCGCTAGGAAGAGTAGAAAGTAAAGTTAGGAAAGGAGGAAAATATGGTAGGGTAAGGGATGAGTATGGGGACATAACAAGGGAAGAAACATTCAAGGTGTTAGAAATAATTAAAGATAGAAAGGCACATAGCAAATTTGGGATTTCAAATAAAAACTAAAAATATGAGGAAGGGCAGAACTAAATTAATAGACATGGATAATTTTCAACAGGGTATGGAGAGGAGAGAATTGGTCAGAGTTATGGACATGATTACCTCAGATTTTGAAGAAAAAATGAAAAGAAAAGAATGGGGAGGGGTTAAGATGGGAAAAGAGAAGATATAATACGCTGGCATAAACGGACGCTGTAGAGTTGATAGCAGAGGTTAAAGAAGGGATAAAGGGCCTAATTACAAGTTTAAGAAACACTTAGATAGGAAGAAGTTAAATTTAAATGTAAAGAAGACAAAGATAATATGGTTTAGAAGAGAAGGGAGAGAAAAAAAAGATTGGACAGAGAGATGGAAGGGAGTAAAGTTATAAGAAGTAAAGGAGTTTGAGTATTTGAGGTATGCTTTGAAAAAAAAATTGCAGATCATAGAGACGATATAAGAGAGAGGATAAAAATGCATAAAGGGTAATGAAACTGATATGTGGAATATAAAGAAGATTGGAGTAAAAGAATGCTGTTATTTGATTTGCTGGTATGGTTGGTATTAGGTTATGGGGCAGAGGTATAGAGATGAGAGCAAATGAAAGAGATTGAGAGTTTACCAGAAAAGTATATAATATAGACTCTAGGAGTCTAGGGTAAGACTGGAGGACACCTAGATATATGATAAGAGAATAAGCACAAAGAGATAAATTAAGTACTAGAGTGGAAAATAGGGCTTGGTAGTTTAAGAAGAAGCTAATATGGTAAAGAAAAAGTGAAAGGAGTTAGGGAAAAACTGTTCGAAGGAGGTAGAAGAAAGTATAGAATAGGTGATAGAATTAGCAAGTTAAGAAGAAGAAATAAGGGCGTTGTTTAGTGCTGGAGATGCAGGGGAGGGAATGGAGGTAGCTAAGGAGAATTGGAGAGAAGGGACAGGGAAAGACAATTAATAGAAAGATGGGGGATGCTCGAGGAATGAAAATATAATAAATGGTGAAAAATTATCAAAAAGGAAAGACTACCAAAGTATTTAGTAAAAGGATGGGGAGAAAGAGGATCGATCAGAATAGCAAGATTTAGGTTAGGAAACAAGGTAAGGGAAGGGATGTGATAAGAAAAGAAATTGAACAGATAAAAGAAACATGTGAATGGGAGGAAAAAAGATAAGAGAATTTGAAGGACGTAGAAAAGAAATGGAATATAAAAGAAGCTTGAAAAAGAATGTTGTAAAGATTATAGGAGAGGTTAGTTGATGTGAAAAATGTATGAAGGACTGGGAGGGATAAAAAAGAATGAAAGATTGAATATGAAAAATCGCAAATTAAGGTAGAAGGGAAGTGAAAGTCAAGAAAAAAGGAAATGGAAGTTTCTATAACCGAGAAATATGAGCAGAGAGTTGGTTCTCTATGACATACTAATCGACTGAAGCAATCCATAATTCCACAATGGGATTAACTTCCTTATGTCAGAAAGCGACATTCAAAGTCGATATCAGAGAGAGAACGTCCAATGAATTAATTTCGACGACCACGTTAGAAGACAGATTGCGGATAATTAATTCCCTAAACCATCTTTACTAATTGAACACGTGTCTAATGAACCTTTAAGTCCCTGAATGCATGCATTTAAACTACCTCTGATTGAAATCTCTGATATCAAAATCTTAATTATTTTCGAATAAAGTAAACCATTTTCAAGCTACTAATACTATTAGTATTTTAATAATATTAATAATAAATTAAATTACCAGATAAAAAGACCGTTAGAAAAATATAAATTTAGCGGTTTAAAAGAATGCAGTGATATTTTCGGTCCAAATTTTATTTCGACAGGGAATTTCACTCCAATTTTTAAAAGGAAAATCTATCAAGTGTTACGGTTTACAATTGTGAAATTGTTTATTTTACAATGCGTAATTGTCAAATCTTTCAATTATAAAATTTTCCATTTCAGGTATTCATTTTTAAGCGTGCATTTTCAATTCAAACAATTCTAAAGTGCAATCTTGAAAAATTAAGCAATTATAAATTAAAAAAGTTTGAGTTATTTTTTTATGCAAATTATTTAAGCATTAAATATAATTTAATTCGAAGTGTCTCGTCGCACAGTGGGGCAAAAAAAAAACGTCCGTGCACAAATTGATTTCCATAAGACAATTATTATCCGATTTTAACTTTTTTTTAAATAAAAGGTGATCAAATTTTGCCTCGAATTGTCCTTTTCATACCGCTTTTAAAAAAGTGCTTAGATTCGATACCGAAAAATAGCCAAATAATACATTTGGTAATTAAAATCGGTTAATCAATTATCAAATGTTATCGATTTATTGCAAATATCATTGCTTAATAACTGGCTGTTAATTCCGTGAAAAAACACTATTTTTTCATTAAAAACATTAACTGATGAAAATTTGTTTAAACCATTGTTCTTTAGAATAATAAATTGTTTACTAACATAAAAATGTTTTAAAAAATTAAGAAGTTGGTAATAGAAATTCAGAAATAGCCAAATACCGCATTTGTTAATTAAGGTAGCTTAAACCGTCGGATTTCGGGTTCGATTCCCACCTCGCACACTGGAAGAGTCTCGGCTTCCCATGCGGTGAACACTAGCCTAGCAAGGGAGTTGTTCATCTCAGGAGAGTCTTCGGACCGGTACCTCTAGAGAAAAAGGTTTTCTCTAAGTACTTAAAGCTATTGCTTTTGGTGGTTCGGAACTCACCTTAAACTGTAGGTCCCCCTTCCACCACCAAGTAAGTGTGTTGGGTGTGTGTAAAGGTATAGAAAAGAAGGTGCAACAAAAATTTAAACCCTTAAGGGACATATTAGAAGCTTCCAAGTAAATGGAAACATTTTAGAACCTCGGTTGAGTACAGCAAATTGGGTTCCTCGTGACTTACTGAAGGATATCATGCAAATGCACAAAAGGTTGTACGGGAGCTTGTGGCTGTGTGAAGAAAGGTATACCTTGTTCTGAGTACTGTTGTCACTGTAATGGGGAAACTTGTAATTATAGTCAACAAGATGGAAGTATTAACATCGAAGTCGGTGAAAACTGAAATACTGTGGGTGTTGATGAAAGGTATGTTCAAAGCAAAAAATTAGATACAGAATGTGAAGAAGTTGATAAGGATGATTATCTAGACGAACCTAGCTTTGATTTGCCATATTTAGCATTTTTAATATTGAAAAAGTTAGGATAGATGCAACAATTGATGAGATGTTTACAGATACCAGTTACAACGACCAAGTGTCGTCGTGTAGCAAAAAATGCGTTTACAATAACTGCGTTTAATATCCATAATTAATCACAATTGTATATTTGGTATGAAATAAAAAAAAAGAAAAGTGTAAAGGTTTATCAATTTTTATATCTTACGATTAAAAAATGTAATCGACGAATTATAAATAAAATCATATTTTCAAACAAAATACATTTTTTCCTCTAAAAAATGTAAAAAAAGGAAAAATTTCAAAATGTTTTCGATTATTTATTTATTTTTCTTATTAATTTGTTAGTATAGTCGGACAAAGTGTTTAAATGAGCTTTCTACGTTTACAAACAAGGAAGATAGAGCGATTTATTTTTTCTAAAGAGATTTGAAGTGAGCGCGTTCACTTTTGATTCAAGTTTTTCGCACTATATTTTTACCTGTCCAGGTTAAATCTGTCACGTTTTTTTGTACATTTTATTTTTTTTTGTAATAAACTGCTCATACAAAAACATTTGCGATTTCACCACTAAGAGATGGTTTAAAAACGCATAATAACATATTTTTGTTATTGCTAGACCTACAATTGCATTCCTCTAATTAACAGGTAAGTTCAGGTAGTGGCGACAGCCACGTCCATTTTGTTTAGAATTGTTTTCAATAAAACAGCTAAAATGATTGAAAAATTATAACAATTGATTAAATTTAGCTTGTGATAAAAAATAATTTTAATTTCATAAATTTATTTAGTGTTAATCGTAGAATTAAAATTATTTTAAAATATACAAGTCGATTGAGTTCAATTGCTCAAAATATAGCTAATTCTGATCCCTTCAATTTTTTTCAATAAAGCAATTAAAATGATTGAAAAATGATAAGAATTGATTTGATTTAATTCGAGAAAAACTATTAAATTTCATTAATTTATTCAGTTTTAATCGTATAATTAAAATTATTTAAAACTATGCAAATCGACTTGGTTCAATTGCGAAAAATATTATTAATTTATATTCTTCAATTGTTATTAATAAAAACGCAATTACAATGATTGAAAAGTGATCAAAATTGATTCAATATGATTGGTGAAAAATGTAGTCAATTTCATTCATAATACAAAATTCTTTAAAGCTATAGCATAGATTGGTTATTATTAAATTCATTATTAAAATATAGTTAAACTTTATTCAAATTTATTTATATGAAGATGATTGAGATATGAATGATTATTGAGCTATCCAATATTAATAATGTTGAGAGATCTGGAAGAATATTTAAATACCCAAGATTTATTGGGGAACATATCCTACGCTTAAAAATACATAAATTAATGTAACTAAAATTCCCCAAAATTTGTGGAATATTAATTTTAAAAAAAACTTCAGCTTGAAGGCAGGAATGGAAGAGCGAAGCTCTTCCATTCGCTCCAGAACCGCAAGACTCAAATGAAGGTGGTAGCGAAATCTGAACTGTACCGTGCTTACTAGTTTACTACTAGGATAATGCTCTACACTGAATAATTAAAAACTTTTTCTCTTTCCAATTTCAACTACATGAAGGATTAGACTTTATTTACATATGGAAAATCTTTCAGATCAATTTAAAAGTAAGCATGGGGAAAGAATAATTCTACTAGGAGACATGAACGGTTGGGTGGGCATCCAAAATCAGTATACAGAAAGAGTATTAGGTCATTTTGGGGATCCAAGAACAAACTATAACGGAGATAAATTAGTTGGTCTATGCTTAGAAAGGGGTCTGTTTATTACA